>NC_091360.1:377500-582500 GCF_038502225.1 Cherax quadricarinatus | reverse complement strand
CTACTTGTTCAGTAACCTCATCTCAGCTACTTGTTCAGTGACCTCATCTCAGCTACTTGTTCAGTGACCTCATCTCAGCTACTTGTTCAGTGACCTCATCTCAGCTACTTGTTCAGTAACCTCATCTCAGCTACTTGTTCAGTAACCTCATCTCAGCTACTTGTTCAGTGACCTCATCTCAGCTACTTGTTCAGTGACCTCATCTCAGCTACTTGTTCAGTGACCTCATCTCAGCTACTTGTTCAGTGACCTCATCTCAGCTACTTGATCAGTAACCTCATCTCAGCTACTTGTTCAGTAACCTCATCTCAGCTACTTGTTCAGTAACCTCATCTCAGCTACTTGTTCAGTGACCTCATCTCAGCTACTTGTTCAGTAACCTCATCTCAGCTACTTGTTCAGTGACCTCATCTCAGCTACTTGTTCAGTGACCTCATCTCAGCTACTTGTTCAGTAACCTCATCTCAGCTACTTGTTCAGTAACCTCATCTCAGCTACTTGTTCAGTAACCTCATCTCAGCTACTTGTTCAGTGACCTCATCTCAGCTACTTGTTCAGTGACTTCATCTCAGCTACTTGTTCAGTGACCTCATCTCAGCTACTTGTTCAGTAACCTCATCTCAGCTACTTGTTCAGTGACCTCATCTCAGCTACTTGTTCAGTGACCTCATCTCAGCTACTTGTTCAGTGACCTCATCTCAGCTACTTGTTCAGTAACCTCATCTCAGCTACTTGTTCAGTAACCTCATCTCAGCTACTTGTTCAGTGACCTCATCTCAGCTACTTGTTCAGTGACCTCATCTCAGCTACTTGTTCAGTGACCTCATCTCAGCTACTTGTTCAGTGACCTCATCTCAGCTACTTGATCAGTAACCTCATCTCAGCTACTTGTTCAGTAACCTCATCTCAGCTACTTGTTCAGTAACCTCATCTCAGCTACTTGTTCAGTGACCTCATCTCAGCTACTTGTTCAGTAACCTCATCTCAGCTACTTGTTCAGTGACCTCATCTCAGCTACTTGTTCAGTGACCTCATCTCAGCTACTTGTTCAGTGACCTCATCTCAGCTACTTGTTCAGTGACCTCATCTCAGCTACTTGTTCAGTGACCTCATCTCAGCTACTTGTTCAGTGACCTCATCTCAGCTACTTGTTCAGTGACCTCATCTCAGCTACTTGTTCAGTAACCTCATCTCAGCTACTTGTTCAGTAACCTCATCTCAGCTACTTGTTCAGTGACCTCATCTCAGCTACTTGTTCAGTAACCTCATCTCAGCTACTTGTTCAGTGACCTCATCTCAGCTACTTGTTCAGTGACCTCATCTCAGCTACTTGTTCAGTGACCTCATCTCAGCTACTTGTTCAGTGACCTCATCTCAGCTACTTGTTCAGTGACCTCATCTCAGCTACTTGTTCAGTGACCTCATCTCAGCTACTTGTTCAGTGACCTCATCTCAGCTACTTGTTCAGTGACCTCATCTCAGCTACTTGTTCAGTAACCTCATCTCAGCTACTTGTTCAGTAACCTCATCTCAGCTACTTGTTCAGTGACCTCATCTCAGCTACTTGTTCAGTGACCTCATCTCAGCTACTTGTTCAGTAACCTCATCTCAGCTACTTGTTCAGTAACCTCATCTCAGCTACTTGTTCAGTAACCTCATCTCATCTACTTGTTCAGTGACCTCATCTCAGCTACTTGTTCAGTAACCTCATCTCAGCTACTTGTTCAGTAACCTCATCTCAGCTACTTGTTCAGTGACCTCATCTCAGCTACTTGTTCAGTGACCTCATCTCAGCTACTTGATCAGTGACCTCATCTCAGCTACTTGTTCAGTGACCTCATCTCAGCTACTTGTTCAGTGACCTCATCTCAGCTACTTGTTCAGTGACCTCATCTCAGCTACTTGTTCAGTGACCTCATCTCAGCTACTTGTTCAGTGACCTCATCTCAGCTACTTGTTCAGTGACCTCATCTCAGCTACTTGATCAGTAACCTCATCTCAGCTACTTGTTCAGTAACCTCATCTCAGCTACTTGTTCAGTAACCTCATCTCAGCTACTTGTTCAGTGACCTCATCTCAGCTACTTGTTCAGTAACCTCATCTCAGCTACTTGTTCAGTGACCTCATCTCAGCTACTTGTTCAGTGACCTCATCTCAGCTACTTGTTCAGTGACCTCATCTCAGCTACTTGTTCAGTGACCTCATCTCAGCTACTTGTTCAGTGACCTCATCTCAGCTACTTGTTCAGTGACCTCATCTCAGCTACTTGTTCAGTGACCTCATCTCAGCTACTTGTTCAGTAACCTCATCTCAGCTACTTGTTCAGTGACCTCATCTCAGCTACTTGTTCAGTAACCTCATCTCAGCTACTTGTTCAGTAACCTCATCTCAGCTACTTGTTCAGTGACCTCATCTCAGCTACTTGTTCAGTGACCTCATCTCAGCTACTTGTTCAGTAACCTCATCTCAGCTACTTGTTCAGTGACCTCTTCTCAGCTACTTGTTCAGTGACCTCATCTCAGCTACTTGTTCAGTGACCTCATCTCAGCTACTTGTTCAGTGACCTCATCTCAGCTACTTGTTCAGTGACCTCATCTCAGCTACTTGTTCAGTGACCTCATCTCAGCTACTTGTTCAGTGACCTCATCTCAGCTACTTGTTCAGTGACCTCATCTCAGCTACTTGTTCAGTGACCTCATCTCAGCTACTTGTTCAGTAACCTCATCTCAGCTACTTGTTCAGTGACCTCATCTCAGCTACTTGTTCAGTAACCTCATCTCAGCTACTTGTTCAGTAACCTCATCTCAGCTACTTGTTCAGTGACCTCATCTCAGCTACTTGTTCAGTGACCTCATCTCAGCTACTTGTTCAGTAACCTCATCTCAGCTACTTGTTCAGTGACCTCTTCTCAGCTACTTGTTCAGTGACCTCATCTCAGCTACTTGTTCAGTGACCTCATCTCAGCTACTTGTTCAGTGACCTCATCTCAGCTACTTGTTCAGTGACCTCATCTCAGCTACTTGTTCAGTGACCTCATCTCAGCTACTTGTTCAGTGACCTCATCTCAGCTACTTGTTCAGTGACCTCATCTCAGCTACTTGTTCAGTGACCTCATCTCAGCTACTTGTTCAGTGACCTCATCTCAGCTACTTGTTCAGTGACCTCATCTCAGCTACTTGTTCAGTGACCTCATCTCAGCTACTTGTTCAGTGACCTCATCTCAGCTACTTGTTCAGTGACCTCATCTCAGCTACTTGTTCAGTGACCTCATCTCAGCTACTTGTTCAGTGACCTCATCTCAGCTACTTGTTCAGTAACCTCATCTCAGCTACTTGTTCAGTGACCTCATCTCAGCTACTTGTTCAGTGACCTCATCTCAGCTACTTGTTCAGTGACCTCATCTCAGCTACTTGTTCAGTGACCTCATCTCAGCTACTTGTTCAGTGACCTCATCTCAGCTACTTGTTCAGTGACCTCATCTCAGCTACTTGTTCAGTGACCTCATCTCAGCTACTTGTTCAGTGACCTCATCTCAGCTACTTGTTCAGTGACCTTATCTCAGCTACTTGTTCAGTGACCTCATCTCAGCTACTTGTTCAGTGACCTCATCTCAGCTACTTGTTCAGTGACCTCATCTCAGCTACTTGTTCAGTAACCTCATCTCAGCTACTTGTTCAGTGACCTCATCTCAGCTACTTGTTCAGTTACCTCATCTCAGCTACTTGTTCAGTGACCTCATCTCAGCTACTTGTTCAGTGACCTCATCTCAGCTACTTGTTCAGTGACCTCATCTCAGCTACTTGTTCAGTGACCTCATCTCAGCTACTTGTTCAGTGACCTCATCTCAGCTACTTGTTCAATGACCTCATCTCAGCTACTTGTTCAGTGACCTCATCTCAGCTACTTGTTCAGAAACCTCATCTCAGCTACTTGTTCAGTGACCTCATCTCAGCTACTTGTTCAGTGACCTCATCTCAGCTACTTGTTCAGTGACCTCATCTCAGCTACTTGTTCAGTGACCTCATCTCAGCTACTTGTTCAGTGACCTCATCTCAGCTACTTGTTCAGTGACCTCATCTCAGCTACTTGTTCAGTAACCTCACCATGGCAGTGTTCAGTACACCATGGTAGTGTTCAGTACACCATGGTAGTGTTCAGTACACCATGCTAGTGTTCAGTAAACCATGGTAGTGTTCAGTACACCATGCTAGTGTTCAGTACACCATGGTAGTGTTCAGTACACCATGCTAGTGTTCAGTACACCATGCTAGTGTTCAGTACACCATGCTAGTGTTCAGTACACCATGGTAGTGTTCAGTACACCATGGTAGTGTTCAGTACACCATGGTAGTGTTCAGTACACCATGGTAGTGTTCAGTACACCATGCTAGTGTTCAGTACACCATGGTAGTGTTCAGTACACCATGCTAGTGTTCAGTACACCATGGTAGTGTTCAGTACACCATGGTAGTGTTCAGTACACCATGTTAGTGTTCAGTACACCATGCTAGTGTTCAGTACACCATGGTAGTGTTCAGTACACCATGCTAGTGTTCAGTACACCATGGTAGTGTTCAGTATACCATGCTAGTGTTCAGTACACCATGCTAGTGTTCAATACACCATGCTAGTGTTCAGTACACCATGGTTGTGTTCAGTACACCATGGTAGTGTTCAGTACACCATGCTAGTGTTCAGTACACCATGGTAGTGTTCAGTACACCATGGTAGTGTTCAGTACACCATGCTAGTGTTCAGTACACCATGCTAGTGTTCAGTACACCATGGTAGTGTTCAGTACACCATGGTTGTGTTCAATACACCATGGTAGTGTTCAGTACACCATGGTAGTGTTCAGTACACCATGGTAGTGTTCAGTACACCATGCTAGTGTTCAGTACACCATGGTAGTGTTCAGTACACCATGGTAGTGTTCAGTACACCATGGTAGTGTTCAGTACACCATGGTAGTGTTCAGTACACCATGCTAGTGTTCAGTACACCATGGTAGTGTTCAGTACACCATGCTAGTGTTCAGTACACCATGCTAGTGTTCAGTACACCATGCTAGTGTTCAGTACACTATGGTAGTGTTCAGTACACCATGGTAGTGTTCAGTACACCATGGTAGTGTTCAGTACACCATGGTAGTGTTCAGTACACCATGCTAGTGTTCAGTACACCATGGTAGTGTTCAGTACACCATGCTAGTGTTCAGTACACCATGGTAGTGTTCAGTACACCATGGTAGTGTTCAGTACACCATGCTAGTGTTCAGTACACCATGGTAGTGTTCAGTACACCGTGGTAGTGTTCAGTACACCATGGTAGTGTTCAGTACACCATGGTAGTGTTCAGTACACCATGGTAGTGTTCAGTATACCATGCTAGTGTTCAGTACACCATGCTAGTGTTCAGTACACCATGCTAGTGTTCAGTACACCATGGTAGTGTTCAGTACACCATGGTAGTGTTCAGTACACCATGCTAGTTTTCAGTACACCATGGTAGTGTTCAGTACACCATGGTAGTGTTCAGTACACCATGCTAGTGTTCAGTACACCATGCTAGTGTTCAGTACACCATGGTAGTGTTCAGTACACCATGGTTGTGTTCAGTACATCATGGTAGTGTTCAGTACACCATGGTAGTGTTCGGTACACCATGGTAGTGTTCATTACACCATGCTAGGGTTCAGTACACCATGGTAGTGTTCAGTACACCATGGTAGTGTTCAGTACACCATGGTAGTGTTCAGTACACCATGGTAGTGTTCAGTACACCATGGTAGTGTTCAGTACACCATGGTAGTGTTCAGTACACCATGGTAGTGTTCAGTACACCATGGTAGTGTTCAGTACACCATGGTAGTGTTCAGTACACCATGGTAGTGTTCAGTACACCATGGTAGTGTTCAGTACACCATGGTAGTGTTCAGTACACCATGGTAGTGTTCAGTACACCATGCTAGTGTTCAGTACACCATGGTAGTGTTCAGTACACCATGCTAGTGTTCAGTACACCATGCTAGTGTTCAGTACACCATGGTAGTGTTCAGTACACCATGGTAGTGTTCAGTACACCATGGTAGTGTTCAGTACACCATGGTAGTGTTCAGTACACCATGGTAGTGTTCAGTACACCATGGTAGTGTTCAGTACACCATGCTAGTGTTCAGTACACCATGCTAGTGTTCAGTACACCATGGTAGTGTTCAGTACACCATGGTTGTGTTCAGTACACCATGGTAGTGTTCAGTCCACCATGGTAGTGTTCAGTACACCATGGTAGTGTTCAGTACACCATGCTAGTGTTCAGTACACCATGCTAGTGTTCAGTACACCATGGTAGTGTTCAGTACACCATGGTAGTGTTCAGTACACCATGGTAGTGTTCAGTAAACCATGGTAGTGTTCAGTACACCATGGTAGTGTTTAGTACACCATGGTAGTGTTCATTACACCATGGTAGTGTTCAGTACACCATGGTAGTGTTCAGTACACCATGGTAGTGTTCAGTACACCATGGTAGTGTTCAGTACACCATGGTAGTGTTCAGTACACCATGGTAGTGTTCAGTACACCGTGGTAGTGTTCAGTACACCATGGTAGTGTTCAGTACACCATGCTAGTGTTCAGTACACCATGGTAGTGTTCAGTACACCATGGTAGTGTTCAGTACACCATGGTAGTGTTCAGTACATCATGCTAGTGTTCAGTACACCATGGTAGTGTTCAGTACACCATGGTAGTGTTCAGTACACCATGGTAGTGTTCAGTACACCATGGTAGTGTTCAGTACACCATGCTAGTGTTCAGTACACCATGGTAGTGTTCAGTACACCATGGTAGTGTTCAGTACACCATGGTAGTGTTCAGTACACCATGGTAGTGTTCAGTACACCATGGTAGTGTTCAGTACACCATGCTAGTGTTCAGTACACCATGGTAGTGTTCAGTACACCATGGTAGTGTTCAGTACACCATGGTAGTGTTCAGTACACCATGCTAGTGTTCAGTACACCATGGTAGTGTTCAGTACACCATGGTAGTGTTCAGTACACCATGGTAGTGTTCAGTACACCATGGTAGTGTTCAGTACACCATGGTAGTGTTCAGTACACCATGGTAGTGTTCAGTACACCATGCTAGTGTTCAGTACACCATGGTAGTGTTCAGTACATCATGCTAGTGTTCAGTACACCATGGTAGTGTTCAGTACACCATGGTAGTGTTCAGTACACCATGGTAGTGTTCAGTACACCATGGTAGTGTTCAGTACACCATGCTAGTGTTCAGTACACCATGGTAGTGTTCAGTACACCATGGTAGTGTTCAGTACACCATGCTAGTGTTCAGTACACCATGCTAGTGTTCAGTAAACCATGGTAGTGTTCAGTACACCATGGTAGTGTTTAGTACACCATGGTAGTGTTCATTACACCATGGTAGTGTTCAGTACACCATGGTAGTGTTCAGTACACCATGGTAGTGTTCAGTACACCATGCTAGTGTTCAGTACACCATGGTAGTGTTCAGTACACCATGGTAGTGTTCAGTACACCATGGTAGTGTTCAGTACACCGTGGTAGTGTTCAGTACACCATGGTAGTGTTCAGTACACCGTGGTAGTGTTCAGTACACCATGGTAGTGTTCAGTACACCATGGTAGTGTTCAGTACACCATGGTAGTGTTCAGTACACCATGGTAGTGTTCAGTACACCGTGGTAGTGTTCAGTACACCATGGTAGTGTTCAGTACACCATGCTAGTGTTCAGTACACCATGCTAGTGTTCAGTACACCATGCTAGTGTTCAGTACACCATGCTAGTGTTCAGTACACCATGCTAGTGTTCCTACAACACTGTACATTTGTGTGCAGTGTCTTCAAGGTTATTTACTGGGTCATTGTTATGTTTCTTAACCTAACACGTAGTATGTGTGTGTGTGTGTGTGTGTGTGTGTGTGTGTGTGTGTGTGTGTGTGTGTGTGTGTGTGTGTGTGTGTGTGTGTGTGTATTCACCTATATGTGGTTGTAGCGCTCGAGTCACAGCTCCTGGCTTCGCCTCTTAGCTAGTCACTACTAGGTCACTCTCTCTCTGATCCAAGAGTTTTATCGTACCTTTCCTTAAAGTTATGTATGGATCCTGCTTTCACTACTTCACTCTCCAGATTGATCCACTGCCTGACAACTCTATTGCTGAAGAAATAGTTCCTAATATCCGTATGACTAATCTGAGTTTCCAACTTCAAATTGTGACCCCTTGTTGCTGTGTCACATCACTGAAACATCCTGTTTCTATTCACCTTGTCAATTCCTCTAAGTATTTTATATGTCATTATCATGTCTCCCCCTGTCCCTCTTGTCCTCCAGTGTCGTCAAGTTTAGCCTCACACCCCAGCAGTTCTTCCTCGAGTATATATATATATATATATATATATATATATATATATATATATATATATATATATATATATATATATATATATATATATATATCTTAGGTCGAGTACTTACCTTAGTTTATATTATTATATTGAGCGACGAGGCCATCACTACTGGAATACAAATCTATATTTATGTATATACAAATATACATAAGAGTTTAGTTTATCCTTGTATATAAGAGCAACATAACAAGAGCAACTGTATTGTGAACAACAACTGACTGACTAACCTCGTACGTCTGACACACCTCACACCCCCCCGAAACATTCTTATTTCTCTCTAAAATTGCTTATTTTTCTGTTTTTTTTTTTATGAAGTTAAGGTGGATATAATTATATTGTTGATAATATTTTTTGGTAATGGTGCATGTTAATGATTATATGTTTGCATTTTTGTTATATTTTGGAATGACTCGTACGTCTGGGACGATGATGCCGCACCGCGTCTGGTGGTTGTCATGGCAACGATGCCCAACTTGTCGTAACGGCTGAGGGGAGAAGCAGGTGTTGAATAAGTAATGTCCAGACATTGTATCCCTTCCGTAATGTCCAGACACTGTGTCCCCTCAGTAATGTCTAGACATTTTATCCCCTCAGTAATGTCCAAACATTGTGTCCCTCAGTAATGTCCAAACATTGTGTCCCATCAGTAATGTCCAAACACTGTATCCCATCAGTAATGTCCAAACATTGTATCCCCTCAGTAATGTCCAAACATTGTATCCCATCAGTAATGTCCAAACATTGTGTCCCTCAGTAATGTCCAAACACTGTATCCCATCAGTAATGTCCAAACATTGTATCCCCTCAGTAATGTCCAAACATTGTATCCCCTCAGTAATGTCCAAACATTGTATCCCATCAGTAATGTCCAAACATTGTATCCCATCAGTAATGTCCAAACACTGTATCCCATCAGTAATGTCCAAACACTGTATCCCATCAGTAATGTCCAAACACTGTATCCCATCAGTAATGTCCAAACACTGTATCCCATCAGTAATGTCCAAACACTGTATCCCATCAGTAATGTCCAAACACTGTATCCCATCAGTAATGTCCAAACACTGTATCCCATCAGTAATGTCCAAACACTGTATCCCATCAGTAATGTCCAAACATTGTATCCCATCAGTAATGTCCAAACACTGTATCCCATCAGTAATGTCCAAACATTGTATCCCATCAGTAATGTCTCACTTTTTAACCTGACTGTAATATAATTATTATTATTATTATTATTATAATTATTATTATTATTATTATTATTATTATTATTATTATTATTATTATTATTATTATTATTATTATCATTATTGTTATTATTGTTGTTGTTGTTATTATTATTATTATATTCACTATATATATGTCCATTCTCTTTCTCCAATTAATTCTGTGACGAGATAATGGTAATCTGTGTTGGCGAAACGTTGTCAATAAAGGATCACATTATACTGCATTTTTGTCTTGGTTTCCATTGTGTGTACTCACATATGTGTGGTTGCAGGAGTCCATTCACAGCTCCTGGCCGTGCCTCTTTGCTGGTCGCTACTAGGCCAACTCTTTCGTATCTCTTCTTAAAGCTATGTATACATCCTGCTTCCATTACATCACTTTCCAGATTGTTCCCCTTCCTGACAACTCTGTGACTGAAGAAATACTTCCTAACATCCCTGTGACTAATCTGAAACTTCCAGTTGTGACTCCTTGTTGCTGTGTCCCATCTCTGGAACATCCTGTCTCTATCCACCTTGTCAATTCCTCTCAGTATTTTATATGTCAGTATCATGTTCCCCCCCCCCTGTCCCTCCTGTCCTCCATTGTCGTCAGGTTGATTTCCCTTAACCTCTCATCGTAGGACATTCCCCTTAGCTCAGGGACTAGTTTAGTTGCAAACCTTTGCACTTTGTCTAATTTTTTGACGTGTTTGATCAGATGTGGGTTCCAAATTGGTGCTCCATACTCCAATATAGGCCTGACGTACACAGCGTACAGTGTCTCGAATTATTCCTTATTTAGATGTACAAACGCTATTCTTAGGTTTGCCAGTCGTCCATATGCTGCAGTAGTTATTTGGTTGATGAGCGCCTCAGGCAATGTGCTCGGTATTATACTCACCCCAAGATCCTTTTCCTTTAGTGAGGTTTGCAGTCTTTGGCCCTTTAACCTGTACTTTGTCTGCGGTCTTCTCTGACCTTCCCCAATCTTCGTAACTTTGGACCTGGTGGAGTTAAACTCCACAAGCCAGTTGCTGGACCAAGCTTGCAGCATGTCCGGATCCCTTTACAGTTCTGCCTGGTCCTCATTCGCTTGAATTCTCCGCATTAGCTTCACATTGCCTGCAAACAGGGACACCTCTGAATCCATCCCTTCCATCACGTCATGTGTGTGTGTGTACTCACCTAATTGTGCTCACCTGATTGTGGTTGCAGGGGTCGAGACTCAGCTCCTGGCCCTGCCTCTTCACTGATTGCTACTATGTCCTCTCTCTTTCTGCTCCCTGAGCTTTGTCATACCTCGTCTTAAAGCTATGTATGGTTCCTGCCTCCACTACGTCACTTGCTAGGCTATTCCACTTCTTGACGACTCTATGACTGAAGAAATACTTCCTAACATCCCTGTGACTCGTCTGAATCTTCAACTTCCAATTGTGACCCCTTGTTTCTGAGTCCCCTCTCTGGAACACCCTGTCTCTGTCCACCTTATCTATTCCACGCAGTATCTTGTATGTCGTTATCAAGTCTCCCCTGACCCTTCTGTCCTCTAGTGTCGTCAGTCCGATTTCCCTCAACCTTTCATCGTAGGACATTCCCCTGAGCTCCGGTACTAGCCTTGTTGCAAACCTTTGTACTTTCTCTAACTTCTTGACGTGCTTGACCAGGTGTGGGTTCCAAACCGGTGCTGCATACTCCAGTATGGGCCTGACATACACAGTGCACAGTGTCTTTATTGGTTCCTTATTAAGGTATCGGAACGCTATTCTCAGGTTTGCCATGCACCCGTATGCTGCAACAGTTATCTGGTTAATGTGTGCCTTCGGAGACGTGCTCGGTGTTATGGTCACCCCAAGATCTTTCTCCTTGAGTGAGGTCTGTAGTCTTTGTCCACTTAGCCTATACTCTGTCTGCGATCTTCTTTGCACTTCCCCAATCTTCATGAATTTGCATTTGGTAGGGTTGAAGTCGAGAAGCCAGTTTCTGGACCACGTGTCCAGTCTGTCCAGGTCTCTTTGTAGTCCTGCCTGATCCTCATCCGATTTAATTCTTCTCATCAACTTCACATCATCTGCGAACAGGAACACTTCAGAGTTTATCCCTTCCATCATGTCATTCACATATGTCAAAAATAGCACTGGTCCTAGAACTGACCCCTGTGGGACCCCGCTCGTCACAGAAGCCCACTGTGATACCTCTTCACATACCATGACTCGTTGTTGCCTCCCTGTCAGGTATTCTCTGATCCATTGCAGTGTTCCCCCTGTTATATGCGCCTGCTTCTCCAGCTTCTGCACTAATCTCTTGTAAGGAACTGTGTCGAAGGCCTTCCTGCAGTCCAGGAAAATGCAATCCACCCAACCCTCTCTCTCATGTCTTACTTCTGTTACCTTGTCATAAAACTCCAGAAGGTTTGTGACACAGGATTTGCCTTCCATGATTCCATGCTGGTTGTCATTTATACTTTTGTTCCATTCCAGGTGCTCCACCACTCTCCTCCTGATAAACTTCTCCATGACTTTGCATACTATACACGTCAGAGACACTGGTCTGTAGTTTAGTGCCTCGTTTCTGTCTTCTTTCTTAAAAATGGGAACTATATTTGCCGTCTTCCATATCTCAGGTAGTTGTGCAGTTTCAAGGGATGTGTTGAAGATTGTGGTTAGGGGCACGCACAGCATCTCTGCTCCTTCTCTAAGGACCCACGGGGAGATGTTGTCCGGTCCCATCGCCTTTGAGGTATCAAGGTCACTTAGCAGCTTCTGCACCTCCTCCTCGGTTGTTCGTATGTTATCCAACGCTTGTTGGTATATTCCCTCTTGATGTTCCCTTCTGTGCTGTCTTCCCACAATAACCAATAACTCATTACAGTTGTGACCGGGTGTGGAAGTGTGAATTGCTCATTACTCTATAATTTGTTCATGATTGTAGCCAAAGTATAAACGTAAGTAACCATTCTACAGAATTCATTACCTTTGTAACTTGTGAGCTCATTACCTTTGTACCTAGTTCAGCTATCAAAACTTTGGGGGCCCAGTCCCTGGACCCATTACGTACCTCTGTAATCTGTAAATGCCTTTGTAACTTGTCATGATTGTGACCAGACTTACCTGGAGTTCATTACCTTTGTAAATTGTGAGTTCATTACCTTTGTAAATTGTGAGCTCATTACCTTTGTAAATTGTGAGTTCATTGCCTCTGTAACTTGCTCAGCTATCAAAACTTTGGAGTCCAGTCCCTGGACCAATTATGTACCTCTGTAATCTTTTGACTACCGCCCACAGGATGGGTATGGGGTGCATAATAAACATATTAAACTAACTAAACTTCCCACAGCCCTTCCTGTCTCTACTGTAAAAACTTCCTTAAATCTCCTGTTTAGCTCCTCACATACCTCCTGATCGTTTCTTGTGAGTTCGCCACCTTCTGTCCTCAGCCTGATCACCTGGTCTTTGACTGTTGTCTTCCTCCTGATGTGGCTATACAACAGTTTCGGGTCAGACTTGACTTTCGATGCTGTTATTTTCATACTGTCGCTGGGCCTCCCTCCTTACCTGTGCATACTCGTTCCTGGCTCTGCGACTAATCTCCCTATTTTCATGTGTTCTATGCCTTCTGCACTTTTTCCATTCTCTATTGCACTTAGTTTTTGCCTCCTTACACCGTCGGGTAAACCAGGGGCTCGTTCTGGTCTTCCCATTATTTCTGTTGCCCTTGGGAACAAACCTCTCCTCTGCCTCCTTGCATTTTGTTGTTTTGTATTCCGTCATTTCGTTTACTGACTTTCCTACCAGTTCTCTGTCCCACTGGTTGATCAGGCTCTGATCCACCAGGAGGCCTGGTCACAGACCGGGCCGCGGGGGCGTTGACCCCCGGAACTCTCTCTAGGTAAACTCCAGGTAGACTGAACCTCCTGCAGGAAGTTCCTCAAACCTGTGTAGTCCCCTCTTTTATAGTCTGGCTTTTCCCATTCAACTCCTGTTACCCTCTCCACTTGTAACTCTACTATGTATTCAAAACACAGAACCACGTAGTCATTAGCTCCTAGGGGACTCTCATATGTGATGTCCTCAATGTCTGAACTGCCCAGGGTGAACACAAGGTCCAGTTTTGCTGGTTCGCCCTCCCCTCTCACTCTGGCAGTGTCCTTAACATGTTGGTGCATGAGGTTTTCCAGTACCACATCCATCATCTTGTTCCTCCCATTGCGTCCTCTGAGGTGTTTTAGTTCCTTCCCTTGGGGCATGTGTGTGTGTGTGTGTGTGTGTGTGTGTGTGTGTGTGTGTGTGTGTGTGTGTGTGTGTGTGTGTGTGTGTGTGTGTGTGTGTGTGTGTGTGTGTGTGTGTGTGTGTGACCTCTGCACTAACACTCACTAGAATGGATGTTTGGTGTATATAACAGAACTATTCAAGGAACTAAGTATTAAGATTTTAACAAGATCTATTCGAGGCTAATAGCCTAAACTCTGAAATCATCTTAAACACAAGTATAATATATAAAGACCCGTATAGGCAAGTTTTCTCACACCTGCTGCCCCTGTTCACCAAGCAATAAATAGGTATCTGGGTATTAGTCTCTTGTGGGTTACATGCAATGGGTAATTTAAGGCCATTTGAGCGACAAGATGCACAATGTAGGATATAACACTTCTCAACATGTTATTGAGCTCCTCCCTCTTAACCCAATATGTGAGTTACAGTATACCTGGAGGGTGTTCTGGGGGTTAATGCCCCCCATGGCCAGGTCCACACAGTAGGTGTTCTGGGGGTTAATGCCCCCCATGGCCAGGTCCACACAGTAGGTGTTCTGGGGGTTAATGCCCCCCATGGCCAGGTCCACACAGTAGGTGTTCTGGGGGTTAATGCCCCCCATGGCCAGGTCCACACAGTAGCCACATAATGTTGTATCAAGTGTGACAATAAAGAAAGTTATTTATTGAATTTGTTTAATATATTTATCATTTAGAGAACATTTTATTAAGTTTGAGCATACCATTACATGACTGACCATTAGTTTAGGTAAGGTTTATTGAGGTATAACATATATACCTGGAGTATACCTGGAGAGGGTATCTGGGGTCATCGCCCACGGGTTCCGGTCTGCGACCAGGCCTCATGGTGGATCAGAGCCTGATCACCCAGGCTGTTACTGTCGGCCGCACGTAACCCGACGTACGAAACACAGCCTGGCTGGTCAGGTACCGACTTTAGGTGTTTGTCCAGTGCCTTCCTGAAAACAGCCAGGGGTCTATGGTAATCCCCCCTATGTATGCTGGGAGGCAGTTGAACAATCTTGGGCCCCTGACACTTATTGTGCTGTCTCTTATGGTGCTAGTGGCAGCCCTGCTTTTCATTGGGGGGGATGGTGCATCGTTTGCAGAGTCTTTTGCTTTCATAAGGAGTGATTTTCGTGTGAAAGTTTGGTACTAATCCCTCTAGGATTTTCCAAGATATAATCATGTATCTCTCCCGCCTGCATACTAGGGAGTACAGGTTGAGGAACTTCAAGCGTTCCCAGTAACTGAGGTGTTTTATAGCAGTTATGTGTACCGTGAAGGTTCTCTGTACATTTTCTAGGTCAGCAATTTCACCTGCCTTGAAAGGTGCTGTTAGTATGCAGCAATATTCCAGCCTAGATAGAAAAAGTGACCTGAAGAGTGTCATCATGGGCTTGGCATCCCTAGTTTTGAATGTTCTCATTATCCATCCTGTCATTTATCTAGTAGGTGCGATTGATACAATGTTATGGTCTTTGAATGTGAGATCCACTGACATTATCACTCTCATTTATTTTACAGTGGTATTGAAGGCACATAGTCAGTAGAGGCTTATGTTGTGTGTTTAGTAGATTTAGCCTAACTCATTAAACTTAAACATTGTGAATTATTTCCACCTGGATCCTTATTTCCAGTTAAGAAACAAGTTTAACCACTGAGTCCTCTGATGGTGTTTAATAATGCACTTCGTAATCATTTACATTCTCTTAGTTTTCCACTGTGATGCAATAATTGCAACCCACAATAATTGCGATATATATATATATATATATATATATATATATATATATATATATATATATATATATATATATATATATATATATATATATATATATATATATATTTTACACTACATTATATAATACGTAAAACATATGTTATTTTGGGAGATAACTAAAAATGTATATTTCTTTTATATATACACCATATGTAAGGTAATGATCAGTGTTGAGTGATGTCACACTCTTGGATCAGTGTAAAGATGCACCAGTTTCATATTTACCAATGGCAGAGTAAGGTTAAGTTGCATAATAATAGGTTGGGTTAGGTGGGTTTCATTAGTTAATGATAATAATATAATATAATATCTTTATTTCTACAAGTACATGCACAAGGTATACAGTCCTAGCTGACATCAATGACATACTACTATATAGAAAGCTCCTTGTTATGCTGAGCATTTCGGGCAAATCAGGTCAGTTTTGTCCCAGGACACCACCCACAACAGTCAACTAACTCCCAGGTACCCATTTTGCTGATGGGGAACACCCACAACCGGTGTAAAGAAACACACCCAATGTTTTTACTCTCGTTAGGAATCAAACCCAGACCCTCGCCGTGTGAAGGGAGAGCTTCAGCCACCAGGCCATGAGCTACCGTGGCCTGGTGGCTACTTGCACAGCAAAATAGTACCTTAGCTGTAAAATAAATGTAATATTGTACAGTTTGAAATATAATTAACTGCTGGAATGCAGCGAGGAGCAGTAGTCTATATTATAAAAAGAATTAGCTGTGTTAGCAGCCATCATGCAGGAACACTTTTTTGGGTTATCCAAGGTAATTTTTTTTTAATTTACACATATGTTACTATGTATGATACTTGTACTAAAGTGCACCTGTACCTAAATAAACGTAGTAACTTAGTTACTTAGTTCATCTTAGGAAAAATATATTCAACGTCAAATGACAGCTGGTGCAACATAAACACCATAAACTGAGGTAAATAAGAATCATATATCTTAAAAAAGAATCAAAAACTACAAAATAGTAATGAGTAAATTTTTGTGGGATTTGGAGAGACTTGTGATCCTCATTTTGATCAGTTAAACTCTCGCTCTATTTCATCTATGGATTAATTTTTTTTGGAATATCGTCTGCCCTTGCAAGGTTTGAAGTTGTAATGTAAATATTATTGTTCTCAGAGGTGTTATATGTGTCTAGTATGTGTTAATGTGTAGTAAATATGACGTAGTATGTGTGAGATAACACCAGCAGTGTGTGATAACTGATATATATTATAACAAGTGTGTTAGAACCGGTGGTGCTCACATTGTCTTGATGCTGCAATATATTAACACTTGAGGTGTCAGCTTAGTGGCCAGCTTTAACTTTATCTTTATGGCAGCTGTCAACATCATAAGGGAAAATTAGCCCGTTTTTTCCAGGAGTTTTGAGTGTATATTTTCCCTAAAATCTCAAGGACCCCAATGGAAATAAACCACTTGACTTTTTTTGGGTTATCCTGGGTAATTTAAACTATGTATGATAATTATGCTTATGTGTACCTGTACCTAAATAATATTACTTATTCTGCCTGTTAAGCTTCTTTCAAAATATGGTTTATAATATTTTTCGAATAAAATCAAAATTTACATTATTACTACTAGTAATAATGTAAACTGAGTTATTTACATTAACTTTAAGGAGAGGATCAGATCACAGAAATAGCTACATAAATGTTATAGTAATTACATGAATATTATACTGTAGTAATAGGTACACATATGTACCAATTACTATGTAGTTAAATGGTTCAGAGAACTGACAGGTTGATAAATTAGACATGTGCAACACTTGGGTATTGTTATTGAGCAAACCAGGTAAACTCCAGGTAAACTCCAGGTAAATTCCAGGTAAATTCCAGGTAAACTCCAGGTAAACCTATAACTATAACATTTTCAAAATTTGTTTATTTATTATTTTTGCTTTCATTTTTTTAGGCTTAGCACATTTAGTTAATGATAGTGTAAACATGTTTTTAGGTTCTTTTGTGTACTAGCAAGTGAAAAAAGGCTTTGATTAGCTTTAAGGCGATATTCGCTTTACGGTGACAGTCTGGAAGCTAACCCGCTGTATTAATTAAGTATGCCTGTATTTATATTGTGTTAGTTTGTCACGTGTTGGTCACTGGTGGATGTGTACTGAACATGTTCAATGGTTGAAGCACAAGACCATGAACAACACCCTCCCACACACATCCCACACACCATCTCTCCAGGTAAACTCCAGGTAAACTACATATTCTCTTATCCCTTTCTGTCTCTTGTTCAGTTTCTCATCTTCTCTTTCACCATCTTAATATGTTTATACACATTGTAGAAATATTGTTTTATTGTGAATATACTTGAATCTAATTGAATACAAGTTAGGGATCTACAATTTATATTGACTTTCTGGTCTGTAAAATTATGTGAATGAATACAAATTTCTTATACACACTACATGATGACTTCATATGATGAAATGTGTGAAGAAATGTCTCTATGCACATGCTTCCCCCTTTATTCACCTCTTTATTTATCAGTACCAGACACTATCAGGCCTTGATCCACCATGAGGCCTGGTCACAGACCGGGCCGCAGGGTCGTTGACCCACGGAACTCTCTCCAGGTAAATTCCACATAAACTATATGACCTCTTTCCCACAACTATAATAAACACTTACTGTAGTAAACTGATACATAAGGGTTTCAATATATCTGTGTTATGGTATAAACCTTGGTAATAAATACTGACAAGTTGGTTTAGAAAGTCATGTAAGAAAACACTTTGACATATTTATTAGAATAAATATGTCATAGTGTTTGCTTACGTGTCTTTCTAAACATATCTGTGTTATGTAATTCTGAACACTACTCACATTCCAAATTAAAGGAGGAGTGTTAAAGAAATATTATATTAAATTTACCCATCCTCTACTAATGTTTAAGGAAGAAATAAAATCCTTACATACATGCAGCTTGAATTAAAAAAAAAAGCCTAACTTTAGAGCATTTAGCTCACAACTAAAAGAACCTGAGCCAGACAAACCATATGTGCAAATTTTTGAAGTATCAGCACCCCTCTGGCAAGACAGTGATGGAGTGAATGATGGTGAAAGTTTTTTTTTTTCTTTTTTTGGGTCACCCTGCCTCGGTGGGATACAGCCAGCTGATGTTCACCTAGCAAATGTACATGTATGTTAGTGGCTTTCTTTGTACTTAACAGTATTTTATTACATGTAAACTACACAGAGAAAGTTATTCATTTTTACAAGAGGAAGAGCCCAATAAAAATTAACAAAATTAGCTTTGTCAGATTACCATTGGTTAATTAAGCTTCCTGGACTAAGTAACCCTTGGGATGAGTTCTTTTAGCTTAATATCATCAATGTGTTTAATGGTGTATTCTTCTTTGCAGTTTAAAGCCAGGAGGCTCAGAGTTAATGGCTGGGCATCACCATGGGTGCCCCGTGTCCTCATCAGTACATCATAGACAAAAATTTCAGCACCAGACTTCTAGCTGAGAAGAGAGAGGTACTGTGTAGCTATAGTTACGTGGTGCAGATTTTTTTATTAAAACTTTATGAATACATTACATATGCACCAGTTTTTGCAAATATAAAAAATCTGGGATCCTTTCACAACTGCAGCTCTCCTCCAGGGAGGTGCCTTGATGCTGGTGAGGGGCTCTTGATGAAAGGACTTGGTCCTATCCACCATTTTTTGATTGAACCTGATTGTGTCCTATTCCCCAAGCACATTATGGTTCCTATGGGTTTAGTGCTTCCTCCTCCTAATAATAATATGTAATAATAATAATAATAATATTGCTACTAGACACATTTGCAAAAATCAGTGTACAGCATTTGATGGAAGAACACTAAAAAATATGGTTGCTTGATGTCGGTGAGCAGCTTTTGATCTAAGTACAGTGGTACCTTGACTTACAAGTTTAATTCATTCCATGACCAAGCTTGTAACTCAATTTGCTCGTATATCAAATAAATTTTTCTCATTGAAATTAATTGAAATGCCATTAATCCATTCCAGCCCACAAAAAATCACCCCAAGAGAGGCAGAGATAGGCTTAATTGCTTAACTTACCACAATCACTACACCCACTACTATCACTACTCCACCCACCACCCTCACTACTCCACCCACTACCATCTCTACTACACCCACTGCCCTCACTACTCCACCCACCATCATATCTACTCCACCTACCATTATCACTACTCCATCCACCAACATCACTACTCCACCCACCACTATCACTGCTCCATCCACCACCCTCGCTATGCCACCCACCACCATATCTACTCCATCCACCATTATCACTACTCCACCCACCACTGTCAGTACTCCACCCACTGAAGGAACCTCTGTGAGGCACGTAAATATCACAGAGGCTTTCCTTAATGTTTCTGGAAAAACTCGAGTGAAGAAATGGAGTTTACCTCTTCCCCGAATTTATATGGGAACCAAACAAGGGATGAGGTGCCTCGCTACAATCTGGGATTAGTGTGGGAGTATTATCCTTCCAGTTATGTCTTGGAAGAGCATGTGGGTTGGGACGAAGTACCTGACATTCCTCTGGGTACAGAGTTGGATTTGACTTCAGATATGCTGTCAACTAGTGGCAGCGTATCTGAAGCTTGCTCGTAAGTCAGATTTTGGCAAAAAATCAACCGAATGGTGGCTTGTAACTCGGAAAACTCGTAAGTCAAGGTACCACTGTATTTGAACCTGCTCTCCCCTTCCCTTACATCAAACCTACCTTACAGTAAGGCCCCCCCCCCCCCCCCCCCCCCCCAAAAAAAAAAAAATAATGATTGATAATAAAATAGCACTAATTTTTTTGAGTTTGGCTGATGTACACTTGTTGTCTATTATAACAGCACATTCCTTTTGGAAATTAGATAATGGGTCGTCAACCATGCTTCCAGAATGGAGGCTTAATAATCATTTGACTGTTGCTTGCCATTCATTTTTTATTAATATGAGAGGAGATAGGTGCTCCAATGATTATATGACTTTTTTTTAGGAATGGATTTGATTAAAGGGCAGTGAACTTCAGCAGAGAAAGAGTATCCTACATTAATCATTTTGAATTGTAAGCTCTGTTTACTAAAAAAAATATGGATGAGCTTGTGAGATTTATTTTCATGATTTTTTAAATAAGGAGAAAGGCTCAGTTTTCAGTACATGTTATTTGCCACTTACTTTAAACAAATTCTAACCACACAATAGAGCAAAAAACTAATGTGAAGGAAGTGGGAGTGATAATGTCAGGGAATCTCACTTTCAAAGATCACAACAATGTCTGTACCACATTTGCTAGAAAAATGATAGGATGGATAATGAGAACCTTCAAAACTAGGGATACCAAACCATTAATGATTCTCTTCAAATCTCTTGTTGTTCTCTCTAGGCTGGAATATTGCTGTACACTAATGGCCCTTTTCAGGATAGGTGAAATTGCAGACCTGGAGACTATACGTATAACTTTCACTGCTCGTGTAAGTACAGTTAAAGCACCTAAGTTACTGAGAATGGTTAAAGTCCCTTGGAATGCAGGCAAGAAAGATGTATGATAATATACACTTGGAAAATCCTAGAGTTACTAGTCCCAAATTTCCACATGGAAAGCACTCTCTACGAAAACAAGACTTGGCAGGTGGCGCAACATTCCCCTAATGAAAAACAGAGGTTCCATGAGTACCCTAAGCGACAACACAGTAAGTGTCATGGGCCCAAGATTGTTCAACTGTCTCCCAGGATACATAAGGGGGATTACCAATAGACCCCTAGCTGTCTTCAAGAGGGAGCTGGACAGGCCAGCTGTACAAACCACAGCTGGGCTGTGGTTTGTATATTGGTTTGCATATGGCCATCAGTAACAGCTTGATTGATAAGGCCCTGATCCACCATGAAGCCTGGTCATGGACTCGGCTGCACGGGTGTTGACCCTCAAACACTCTCTAGGTATCAAACTAGACAAGCTTGGACCAGGGCTGGGCTGCGAGTGCAGGAAAACTCGAAACCCTTCAAAGTTTATATTGAATACTAGTGAACTAAGAACTACATTGATTAACATACAGTACCTGCACTCTGAAAGAGGGATGGAGATATGTTGCTCTGTTGGAACTGTAGTATTAGCATGCCTCTGGCAAGACAGTGATGGCATGAATGATTATGAAACTGTTTCTTCTTTTCCAGGTCACTCTGCCTCAGTGGGAAATAGCCAGTGTGTTAATAAAAAACCCAATGAAATGAAGATTATGTTTTGTTACTGGCATAACATGAGTACTGCATTACAGGTCACTTGTGAATGGTGTGGTGCAGCAGGTTCCAGCCTAAGATTGTGTCTGTACTCTGGGTGTCTGCGTGTTGGCTGTGCAGAAGGCCATGCTGACCACTCCACCTTCCACAATCACCAATTCCCTTCTCACTGCATCACTTTAAATTTAACTACCCTTCGATCGTGGTGCTACATGTGTGAAATGGAGGTAAGTTACCTCTGGACAAGTCATCATCCCTTGAATGTTTCTTTGTAATTGTTAATTCATCATCCGTCACTTACGCGGATCTGTAACTTCCTGACAAATAGGACACAAAGAATAATAGTAAACAGAGTAAAGTCTGAGGCAGCTACAGTGAAAAACTGTGTTCCACAAGGCACAGTACTCGCTCCCATTCTATTCCTCATCCTCATATCTGACAGACAGAGATGTAAGCCGTAGCTCCGTGTCTTCCTTTGCGGATGACACCTGAATTGCTATGACAGTGACCTTCATCGAAGATACCACAAGACTCCAAACAGACATTAACCAGATCTTCAAATGGGCTACTCAAAATGATATGAAGTTCAGTGAAGAGAAGTTTCATTTACTCAGATATGGAAAACTTGAGGAAATTAAAACTGTATCAAGGTATACGACAAATTCTAACCCTACAATAGAGTGAAAAGTAATGTGAAGGACCTGGGAGTGATAATGTCAGAGGATCTCGCCTTCAAAGACCACAACAATGTATCTACCGCATCTGCTAGGAAAATGATAGAATGGATAATGAGAACCTTCAAACTTAGGAATGCCAAGCCCATGGTGATTCTCTTCAAATCGCTTGTTCTCTCTAGGCTGGAATACTGCTGTACACTAACTGCCCCTTCAAGGTAGGGAAAATTGCTGACCTGGAGAGTGTACAAAGAACTTTCACGGCACACATAAGTACGATAAGGCACCTAAATTACTGGCAGTGGTTGAAAGCCCTTGATTTGTATTCCCTGGAATCCAGGGGAGAGAGATACATGATAATATACACTTGAAAAATCCTGCAGGGATTAGTACCAAACTTGTACACGAAAATCACTCCCTATGAAAGCAAAAGACTCAGCAGGAGATGCAACATTCCTCCAATGAAAAGCAGGGGCGCCACGAGTACACTGAGAGACAACACAATAAGTGTCCGGGGCCTAAGACTGTTCAGTTGCCTCCCAGCATACATAAAGGGGATTACCAATAGACCCCTGGCTGTCTTCAAGAAGGCACTGGACAGGCACCTAAAGTCAGTATCTGACCAGCCAGGCTGTGGTTCGTACGTCAGTTTGCATACGGCCAGCAGTAACAGCCTGGTTTATCAGACCCTGATCCACTATGAGGCCTGATCTCGCACCGAGCCGCGGGGGCGTTGACCCCCAAAACCCCCTCCAGGTATACAGTATACTGTGCCCCCAGTTTAACGAATTTCATACTTCAGAAATAAGGAACAGAATCTGTTAGTTCAATTGATTCGTCAACACTGGACAAAGTCTGTTGGTTGCAGTATTGTGTTATTGTTAAGATCACGACTCGGCATTGTCTTCCTTAAAAAAATTTATTCTACAGTCTCCATTACTAGCCACCTGCTTCCTCCAATTATTCCATTAAATTGAAGGTTTACTGTATTTGTGTTGTATATAGAAGGATTTTAGTGGCTCTGGTTTAGTTGACTTTTCTTTTTAGGAGGTTGTCATATCTAAGAACTGCCAAATTATTGAAATTTTTTTTGTTTTGTGAGCACAGAAATATGTGAAAAATCAAACCATATATTGGTGTTAAGGTAGTATTGAGTAAGTCTTGTGTGATGGCAGAACATCATCAGATTGGACTACTGTTATGAAGTTTATTGTGTGCTCTTTCTTGAAGGTCACATCATCTGTCATGGCAAGTCTGAGTATACCACCAGGCCAGCAGCAACATTTGGGAGTGCCAATCAGTGCTCAGGGTGTTGCTGTTGCCCAGCCTATCACACCTAGTCAGTCTAGCGCTGAAGATGAGGATGATGATGAAGAAGAGATGAAAGCAAAAGGTTAGTTTTATCAGTTATTATAGTGTGTTCTCTCATGCTCTGTCATAGGGCAAGC
Source organism: Cherax quadricarinatus (assembly GCF_038502225.1). Classification (NCBI taxonomy): domain Eukaryota; kingdom Metazoa; phylum Arthropoda; class Malacostraca; order Decapoda; family Parastacidae; genus Cherax; species Cherax quadricarinatus. Next base: position 558,392 of record NC_091360.1, on the reverse strand, counting down.
CAACTTCCCATTTAGTTTTCCTGCCACTTTTTCTTTCCATAGACCTGCAAACACAAAGAATTCTTCTCCTGTGTTTCTAAATCTTGCACCAAAATGCAGAAAAGACAACATTGACAAGCCCTCCAGTCATCACTTTTTAATGTTCACTCTCTGTGATTCTCTAACTTATTTTACCTTTGTTTATTTTGTTTGAAACTAGATTTTACATACATTTTTTTAATTCAATAGCAATTTCCTGGCAAGGCAGGAGGGCCTAAAGAAGAAGAAGAGAGATTCGCCATCATTCATCCAGTTGCCGTCTTTCCAGAAGTTTGCTGACATCACAACAACATTCCCACCCCTCCTTCAGAGTTCTGACAATCCTCTTTCCACCTCCAGGACTCAAGTCCCACTAACTGGTTTACCTGAAACCCCTCCCCCACCAACAGCATGTCCATTAAAAACCACTTATCTCCATTCACTTCTATGGCTTCTCAAGCCCCTAAAACTTTTTTTTTTTTTTTTTTTACTCCAATGACCCCTCCTCTTCCCGCCTTCCACCTCCAATTTGTACACTCTTCATCATCTTATCCCCCTCCATCCTTGCTACATGCCCAAACCACCTCAACAACCCCTCCTCAGCCTTCTGAATTATACCCTTGGTGATCCTCCATTGCCTTTTAATTTCTATGCTCCAGTTTTTTTAACACATTGACTGTCTCTCACCAATGCAGGGTGATTTTCAAAAAAAAAAAAAACGAAAGTTTTTTTCACTTAAAGTAATTTATACAGGAGAAGGAGTTACTAAACCCTTGCTTCCGGCATTTTTGTCGCTCTACTCTGCAGTGCAGCTCTCCTTACTTAGTGATGTACTCGTTTACTGACGACTTAGACTTACTACAGGCTCTCTGACCAGTATGCATACCTAAATAATGTATATTAGAGCTGATTTCCTCTATTCTGTGTATTACAATATACAGTAAACTACTGTATAAACATTTAAAAATATACCAGAAATGTTATTAATGGTACAAAGGTGACATTCAAACAGTATCATAGTTGGTTGACACAAACCCACTACCATTATAGTATGCTCCTTGCTTAGCAACGAATTCATTTACCGATGTGGTATTAGGAACAGAACTCCATCGTTAAGCGAGGAGAGGCTGTAGTTGCTCTTTAATAGCTCCAGAATGTTGACAGTTCTGTATTGATGAAACGTGAATAAATGGATGCAACTTTTTTTTACAGGATTGGTTGGACTGCGCAACCTTGGACTGACCTGCTACATGAACTCTGCTCTCCAGGCAATGAGTAACTCAGTGCCTCTAGCTCAGTTTATGATCGAGTGCCCGGCATTCTTGCGCAATGATAGAAAATCACCCGGGCTCTCCCGACCTTTTCAGAGATTGATGGTTGAAATGTGGCATAAAAAAAGACCAAGTTTTGTCACTCCCTCTCTGCTCTATCATGGATTCAAACAGGTGAATTTTTTTTTTCAATGCACCAGCGCACTCCCACTGAGGCAAGGTGACCCAAAAAAAAGAAAATCTCCAAAAAGAAAATACTTTCATCATTCAACACTTTCACCACACTCACACATAATCACTGTTTTTGCAGAGGTGCTCAGAATACAACAGTTTAGAAGCATATATGTAATAAAGATACACAACATATCCCTCCAAACTGCCAATATCCCAAACCCCTCCTTTAAAGTGCAGGCATTGTACTTCCCATTTCAAGGACTCAAGTCCGGCTATATAAAAATAACCAGTTTCCCTGAATCCTTTCACTAAATATTACCCTGCTCACACTCCAACAGCTCGTCAGGTCCCAAATACCATTCGTCTCCATTCACTCCTAACGCTCATGCATGCTTGCTGGAAGTCCAAGCCCCTCACCCACAAAGCCTCCTTTACCCCCTTCCTCCAACCTTTTCGAGGACGACCCCTACCCTGCTTTCCTTCCCCTACAGATTTATACGCTCTCCATGTCATTCTACTTCGATCCATTCTCTCTAAATGACCAAACCACCTCAACAACCCCTCTTCAGCCCTCTGACTAATACTTTTATTAACTCCACACCTTCTCCTAATTTCCACACTCCGAATTTTCTGCATAATATTTACACCACACATTGCCCTTAGACAGAACATCTCCACTGCCTCCAACCGCCTCCTCGCTGCAGCATTTACAACCCAAGCTTCACACCCACATAAGAGTGTTGGTACCACTATACTTTCATACATTCCCTTCTTTGCCTCCATAGATAACGTTTTTTTGTCTCCACATATACCTTAACGCACCACTCGCCTTTTTTCCTTCATCAGTTCTATGATTAACCTCATCCTTCATAAATCCGTCCGCTGATACGTCAACTCCCAAATATCTGAAAACATTCACTTCTTCCATACTTCTCCACCCCAATTTATATCCAATTTTTCTTTTTACTTGTAGTATTTTATACAAGAGAAGGGGTGAATGTTTTTTTATACACTTTATTCCCTGCCATTGTATGGAAATGCTTTTTTTCACTTTGTTTTGATTGCTGTTTTGGTTGGGTTGGAGAAGGGGAAGATGGAAGTGGGAGCAGTTGTATCAATATTTACACACAGCCTTAGTTGCTGCAGTTATTGTTTAGCTTGGTGGCAGATGTTGCTGTGAGTGTGGTTGGTGAGGGGACTGAAGGAATCAACTAACAAGAATATGAATAAATAGAAGGGTGGACGAGGGACTCCAACTGCAGTCCATAAATCGAAAGTCCGACACTCTACCGTCTAGAATGTCAGACTGTCAATTTGTGGACCACAGTTTAAGTCCCTCGTCCATCCTTCTGTTTATCATCAACAGTTGTTTATTACAACTTAGTTTGAGTTCAGACAAAAATATACTTAAACAGGGGTTGTTTTATTAAAAGACTAACAAATAAGCAGCACTGAGTGAAAGCTTATAACTGTTAGTTAACAATAGTCCAGGATGGACTGAAATGTCTTCATAAGTTGCTTAAGTGCAGCTTATTTATAAATTGTTCCGACTATGGTATTGTGACTTTTTTGTTCATTATGAAAAAGATGCTAATATCTCGAGTTTTCACTGATTATTAGACACAGTGTTTTCAGTGATTCTGAAATAAACCATATCACAGGTGAGGATTGAACTTGTGGCCACGATTGTGATACATTGTTGTTTCTATTATTCATGAAGTAAGTTATTACATTCCATAAAGGCTCTGGCAGCAACTAAAAGTGTTCACCTGACAGCTAACGTTGGCAGAATTGTGTAAATATAAAACATGTCAGGTTTTATTTACAACTGTGGTTATGTTATTAGAATTTTCTTTCCTTGTTGCAGTTATACCCAATGTTTCGAGGGTATACACAGCAGGATTCTCAGGAGTTTCTTCGATATTTTATGGATCAACTTCATGAGGAACTAAGGGAGCCTCAGATAATTTCACACGAAGACGAGGAAAGGGAAATCGAAGGTAAGTTTGCATGGTCTCTTGATTTACTACTCAGGTTATTGAATGGGAAAGTTACCATTACCTTGGAAATACATGTAGTTATTAATGTGACACAAAAAATAAAATTTTGAAGATAATTCTCAGAAGTGTTTTTTGGAGTTATTATAGAATGATGAATTTTTATCTTAATATGTAAATTATGAGGTGCTTTAGGGAGGAATACAGCTTTATTAATAATTCTGAAACTGGGATTAATGTTTCACATAGAGCCAGGGAGAAATAACTAGTACTCTGGAATAGTTAATATTTAGCTACATTTACCTGTTGGTCATAAGTGAGAGGTATGGGAGGAAGTGTAAAATATACTCAGTGAAAAACAGGGGTGCAATAGGTACAACAAGAATCACTGTCAGTATCTGTGGTCCACAACTGTTCAACCTGCTGTCAGAAATATTGTATGAACATATGTAGAAGTGTTCAAGACGAAACTTGATCACTGCCTCCACCAAGTATTGCATCGACCAGGCTGTGACGACTGTGTGAGCCTGCAGGTTGCTGACAGCAACAGCCTAGTTAAACAGGTAATCGGCAGAAAAGCCTGACCCCCAGGTCAGGCTGCAAGAATATAAAAACTAAAAATCAGTCACAGGTAAACATCACAACTCTAGTGATCTTGTTCAACTATAATAATCTTATCTTTTGGAGATGTGGTAGGTAGGCTGTTTTATAGGTTTATTACTCTCTTGGATATGAAGAATATCCTGGGGTGGGTCATGTGCTGCTGATTACTGGGATTAAAATGGTTACTTCTTGTATGTGTCCCATTAGACTTCATGAAGAAGAGGTCTGGGTTTATATTATCCAACTTGTGTAGTATCCTCATTTCTCAGAAATCACTCTGTCTGATTTAATGCAGTGGTGCAAAAGGTTTTTATGCATATGTATATGACAAGCAGAATTGGTCTCAGAATGTATCCTTGATGTAATCCATTCAAAACATTATTCCAGTTTCATTCTGCTTTATTTATAAATATTTTCCCTGTGTTTGAGCTAATGTTATATCCATTCAATAAGTTTTCAAAAAATTATCCAATGAGCTTGGATATTCTGGACAGTCTTTCATCCTTGGATATTCAGGACAGTCTTTCATCTGGTACTTTGATAATCATGTTTGAAAAATTTATATATGACACATCACCTGGAAAGCCTCATCTTGTGTAGTTGGATAAGGCTTTCCAGGTGATATTGGGATGTTTTAATTAAGTTGTTTAATTAAATTTGGATGTTTTAATTAGAACATTTACTAAGAGAAAGTTCATGATTGTGTGAAGGTTTTAGTAAAATTTGTGTATTTCTCTGTAAGTCATTTTCAGTTATACAGCATAATTATGGACAGTTAAGTGAGAGATGTTGATAGGATTCATAATAAAAAAGAGAGATTTAATAAAAAAAAAAGAAATTTTTCATTTCATCAAATAAATTAAAGGTATATTTTAGGTACATTCATGAATAAACCAGAATTGAGGTCAGTGCTGAATGTTTTTTTTTTTTTACAATGGTGTTTTTCAAATTAATATTGTTAATTCCTGAATCCATTTGCAGACGAGGAAGATATATCATCAGGCAGCCTCTCAGAGCACGAGGAATCTCAGTCTGAAGCTGAATATGAGACTTGCGATTCAGGGGTATCAGAGCAGTCTTCAGGGTCCTCAGATCACCATCCCAGCAAGAGAAAGAAGCGTCAGCATGTGGGGGTGGACGTAGAAAGTGGAATGACACTAAGAAGCAGCAATCGGTAATCTTTCTTTCTACACACCGGCTATATCCCACCTAGGTGGGGTGTCCCAGAAGGAAAAACGAAGGTTTCTCCTTTTACATTTAGTAATGTATACAAGAGAAGGGGTTACCAGCCCCTTGCTCCCGGCATTTTAGTCACCTCTTACGACACACATGGCTTACGGAGGAAGAATTCTGTTCCACTTCCCCATGGAAATAAGAGGAAATAAACAAACAAGAACTAGTAAGAAAATAGAAGAAAACCCAGAGGGATGTGTATATATATAATATGCTTGAGCATGCGTGTGTAGTGTGACCTAAGTGTAAGTAGAAGTAGTAAGACGTACCCGAAATCTTGCATGTTTATGAGACAGAAAAAAAAAAGACACCAGCAATCCTACCATCATGTAAAGCAATTGCAGGCGTCAATCGGTAATACTTTGCGTTATTTGTCTTCTTGCTTTTGCGTCCCCATTTATTTTTTCTGTAATCTTATTCTTAGGATAGCATTATAGTATTCTCTGCTGTCATAACCCTAACATAATATTTATTAGTTCAACTGAAATGTTTTGTATACTAGTGACTTCCTTTTGTGCCTACTAATGTTTTTTTTAAATGTAAACTACATTATTTTTGTACCACGAAAAGAAATGAAAATTTGAATTTGAATTTGTCTTATTTTAACATTTTTTGTCTAAATTTTTGGGGGGAAATAAGTTAAGAAAAATACTGGAGAACAAAAAGAACAAAAAGGCACAATACTTCTACTAGTCTTCTTCTCACCATTCCTCTTCTATTGCTTCTGCCTATAATTTTGCCTCCCTTCACTTCCCCTTTTTTCTTTCTTTTGCCACTAAACTACTCTCCCTACTTTCCACTACCACTATTTCTTCTACTATTACCTCCACTACTTACCTACCACAACCACTACTTCCTCTCTTGTTCCTGTCCTTTTTCCCACTCGCCTATATAAACTGACTTTCTCGCTCTCTTCTGTCAGTGTGACTTTGTAAACGGTCCAAGTCAGACCAAAACGCCATCGTAAGCTCCTCCTCCTCTCCTATGTGTGGGCAATATGTGTACTAGAGTACAGTGTTGTAGACTCTGATTAAAATTATCATTAGAGGCTGAGGGAGGGAGTGAGTAGAGGAGGTTTTTAAGTGCTAGGGGCATTGACATTCAACAGGCTTGTATGAGCATGTTAAATCAGAGTGAGTGAAGGCATATGGTTGATGTGCTGTTGGAGTGTGGGCAAGGTAACATTTATGAAGGGATTCAGGAAAACCTGTTCTGTACTCTATTGGAAGGGTGAGAATATTAGTTTGGAAGACCCTCCGAACTGTAATGTCAGCACACTTCTGGCAAGATGATGAATGGTGTTTCTTCTTTTTTGGGGGAGAAAGGCTGATAAGTTAAAAGAATTAATAAAACCGAAAGTTTTTGAGACTGGGAAGTAAGAAAGAGTTTATGTATAATATACTTATTGTGATACAAGCATTGTGATGTTCTTATCTCTCCTTTAACAGGAGTCTTCTTTTGGCTGATCACGAGACCAGTGAATTCTCGGATGCTGTGTCAGACACCACTCTTCTTGACTCAGACTCAGCTGGTGGCATATCTTCTTCTGCTTCTCCTCAAGTTCATTCCTCCTTCACTAGTGGTCTTGGCTCTAGTAAGCCATCTATAGCATCAATCACATCATCCTTCAGAGGTCTGTACAGTTGTTGTCTGTTGACTCACAAAATCATAATAACATGATTGCAAACAAACAATGGAATGGGTGGGGATTGAACCTTGGAGTTTTAGGGCTCGTTCTCCATGGGTTCAGTCCCCACCTGTTCCATGGTTTGTTTTCTATTGATATTGCAGTTATTTAGACATGAAATTTTCTCAAGGAAATGTTATTCATAGTTCAAAATAGTTAATATTAAATTAAAATTCCAAATTTTAAAGGAAATATTAGTGTTTTATGAAAATAAATATGCTGTAGTTACACTTAAGCTCAGGTTCATGTTATTTATTTTCATTTTTCTTTGAGGAATATATTGTACAGTGTATCTTGCTTCTCATTTTTTAATATTACAGACCTGACTTGCAGATGTAAAATTAAAACAAGCTAGAAAGTTGAGAGTGAACATAGATAAGAGTAAGGTGATGAGGATATCAAATGATTTAGATAAAGAAAAATTGGATATCACATTGGAGAGAGGGAGTATGGAAGAATTGAATGTTTTCAGATATTTGGGAGTTGACTTGTCAGCAGATGGGTTTGTGAAGGATGAGGTTAACCATAGAATTGATGAAGGAAAAATGGTGAGTGGTGCAGTGAAGTATCTGTGGAGACAAAAAATGTTATCCATGGAGGCAAAGAAGGGAATGTATGAAAGTATAGTGGTATCAACACTCTTATATGGGTGTGAAGTTTGGGTAGCAAATGCTGCAGCGAGGAAGCGGCTGGAGGCAGTGAAGATGTCCTGTCTAAGGGCAATGTGTAGTGTAAATATTATGCAGAGAATTTGGAGTGTGGAAATTAGGAGGTGGTGTCGAGTTACTAAAAGTATTAATCAGAGGGCTGAAGAGGGATTGTTGAAGTGATTTGGTCATTTATAGAGGATGGATCAAAGTAGACTGACTTGGAGAGCATATAAATCTGTAGGGGAAGGAAGATGTGGTAGGGGTCATCCTTGAAAAGGTTGGAGGGAGAGGGTAAAGGAGGTTTTGTGGGCAAGGGGCTTGGACTTCCAGCAAGCACATATAAGCACGATAAGGCACCTAAATTACTGGGAATGGTTGAAGGTCCTTGATCTGTATTCCCTGGAATGCAGGCAAGAGAGATACACGATAATATACACTTGGAAGGTCCTGGAGGAATTGGTATCAAACCTGCACACAAAAATCACTCCCTATGAAAGCAAAAGACCCGGCAGGAGATGCAACATTCCCCCAGTGAAAAGCAGGGGTGAAACGAGTACATTGAGAGACAACATAGTAAGTGTCTGGGGTCCAAGACTGTTCAACTGCCTCCCAGCCTACATAAGGGGGGATTACCAGTAGACCCCTGGCTGTCTTTAAGAAGGCACTGGAAAGGCACCTAAAGTCAGTACCTGACCAACCGGGCTGTGGTTCGTATGTCAGCTTGCGTACAGCCAGTAGTAACAGCCTGGTTGATCAGACCCTGATCCCCCATGAGGCCTGGTCTCAGACCGAGGAATGGGGCCATTGACCCCCAAAACCCTCTTCAGGCAAACTCCAGGTAAGCATGTGTGAGCGTGTTAGATAGGAGTGAATGGAGACAAATGGTTTTTGGGACCTGACAAGCTGTTGGAGTGTGAGCAGGATAATATTTAGTGAAGGGATTCAGGGAAACCGGTTATTTTTATATAGCTGGACTTAAGTGCTGGAAATGGGAAGTACAATTCCTGCACTTTAAAGGAGGGGTTTGGGATATTGGCAGTTTGGAGGGATATGTTATATATCTTTATATATGCTTCTAAACTGTTGTATTTGGGTGCCTCTGCAGAGACAGTGATTATGTGTGAGTGAGGCGATAGTGTTGAATGATGATGAAAGTACAGTATTTTCTTTTTGGGAATTTTTTTCTTTTTGGGTCACCCTGCCTCGGTGGGAGACAGTCGACTTGTTGAAAAAAAAAAAATAAAGCGAAGTTAAGTTTAATCACATCAAATTTCTTTACTAGATATTTCCAAACTGGCTGGCAATCCTAAGCACGTTATTGTGAAGAATCTTAAATTCACTTATTTTCTGTTGGCAGCTACAACATCACCTTGCCCAGGCAAAGCATCATCAAGTACTGCGAACAATCCCAGCCGAAGAAGAAAACCTCCTTCATACCGCAGCGTCATCTCTGATATCTTTGATGGAACCATTGTCAGCTCAGTTCAGTGCTTGACCTGTAATACAATATCCTCCAGAAAGGAAACATTCCAGGACCTAAGTCTACCTATCCCCAGCAGTGACCAACTTAGCATTCTGCAGCACTCCTCTGTTACACAGTTGCAACAAGTGGGTGGAACCAACACCAGTAGCCTTCACCTGGCCAAGGCCTCATGTGATGCAACCACAGATGGGTTAGTTCTCACATTTTGTACATTAGTTGAGATAGGCTGCTGTATTAGTTGAAAGCAGACAGACTAGTACATACCAGATTTGCACTGAGCCATCAACTAATCTCTACTGCTTTACTTTACGTTTACTTCATCTTTTTTTCTTTTGGCCAAATCATTTTTACAGTACTCTAATTCTTGTTGTAAATTACCAAATAATGGTGTTTATACATTCATAAAAGGATTCAGGGAAATCATTTAACTGGACTTGAGTTTTGTAGTTAAGTAAAGATATTTCAGTGGATAATGTGTGTATTCCTCTAGGATAAGCAAGAGCAAGTGATCTGGTGAATGTGTTATTGTCTTTAGGTTGCCATACTTTGGTGAGAGAGAGAGAGAGAGAGAGAGAGTTGATGTGGTGAAAAGAAAACATCATTATTCAGGTCACCCTGCCTTGGAGGGAAATGGCTAGTGTGTTGAAAAAAAAATATGTTCAGAGCACATGAATGGTTATTAAAGGTTAGTGTAGCTCAAATTAGCATAATTATGAATTGTTTATTTCATTCACAAAGGATAAATTTTCATTCATCTGAATTCTTCTCTGCAAATTTATGGGAGGTAGTCTAAACATTCTTAAATTTAACCTATATTGCCCTCACAGAAACTTTGGCTCAGTACACAAATTACCCACACATACGAGAAAGAAACTTATGACCGGGTTTCAGTCCGACTTGGACCATTAAGTAATATATGACTAGTTTATAGATCAAATCAGACCAATACATCATAAGTTTCTTTCTCCTATGTATGAGTTATTTGTTTATTGTTCCAGTCATAGTATTGTTCTTTTGGTTATATGTTTAACCTTGCTGTCAGATGGATGTGGTGGATCTGGGTGTGGCTGCGGTCATGGCTTTGGGGTCCAGCTGTTTCCCTCCATCATTGTCTTGCAGCCTTCTTCAGTGCTGATGAACTTAAAGGAGACAACATGTATTCCTGTGAGAAGTGTGGTAAACTACGCAATGGAGTTAAATTTTCAAAAGTTTTACAATTACCCGAGGTGCTTATTATCCACCTTAAGAGGTTCCGGCATGAAACGATGTTCAGTTCAAAAATTAGCCAGTATGTGTCATTCCCACTTCATGGCTTAGATCTTACACAATTCCTGCATAAAGGTGAGTATATGTTGAAAATTCATAATCACTAGAGTGACTGGGATTCTAACCTATAGTCTAGGATTACCAGTCTGTGTTGCAGTGGATCAAGGCAGTGAGATGCTAACCTTAGACTGCAGTTGCAAATCCCCATCACTCCAGTGAATGTGTACATAAAATAAATGCATGTTCCATTTTCCTTTCATGGTAGACTATGACATTGTTATCATTTTCCTCAAACATAACCACAAATTTATTTATCTTTAGTTTTTTAGTCATTTTTATATTATACTTCAGATTGTGGCTCTGAGGTTGTAACATATGATCTGTATGCTATCATATGTCACCATGGTACTGCAGGAGGTGGCCATTACACCTCTTATTGTCAGAACTGGAGCAATCATCGCTGGTATGAGTTTGATGACCAGTATGTTACTGAAGTCTCCCCAGAAACTGTGACCAAGTGTGAAGCATATGTTTTATTCTACAAAAAGACAAGTACAGAGATGACATCACGACGCCAGAGGACAGTTGAACTTATGCAGGTATACCTTGCTAATATATTTTTGTTAATTTAATTCAGATCTATTACCAGTGGTTTGATCAAGCTTCATAAAAAGTAGTTTTGATTTTAATAAGACTATTGGTTTAGGGTTATACAAATTAGATTCTTTCTTTCTTTCAACACACCGGCCGTATCCCACCGAGGCGAGGTGGCCCAAAAGGAAAAACGAAAGCTTCTCCTTTTACATTTAGTAATATATACAGGAGAAGGGGTTACTAGCCCCCTTGCTCCTGGCATTTTAGTCGCCTCTTACAACACGCATGGCTTTTGGAGGAAGAATTCTGTTCCACTTCCCCATGGAGGTAAGAGGAAATAAACAAGAACAAGAACTAGTAAGAAAATAGAAGAAAACCCAGAGGGGTGTGTATATATATGCTTGTACATGTATGTGTAGTGTGACCTAAGTGTAAGTAGAAGTAGCAAGACGTACCTGAAACCTTGCATGTTTATGAGACAAAAATGGACACCAGCAATCCTACTATCATATAAAACAATTACAAGCTTTCGTTTTACATTCACTTGGCAGGACGGTAGTACCTCCCTAGGCGGTTGCTGTCTACCAACCTACTACCTAGAACAAATTAGATTCATTTATAATTAATAAAATTTGGGAAGAATTTAAGCCATGTTAGACAAGTCCTCGACCATCCCACCTGCATCGTAATGGGACCAGTGTAATGTCACGTGTGAGGTGATATCTCAGCCTTATAAGTCTTATGCTGTTTTATTATTTTTACAGGTCCTTGATATTGTGAGAAATCACAAAAGCATTCGGAATTTCACTATTTTTTCTCAGTGGTTGTCTTGCATATTGCAATATCACCATTTTACTGTGATCTTATTGCATCATGTATAAATAATGAAGCATGATTTGTTGGGAAACTGGGAGCATAAATCTGGGGTGGATAGACAGACATGTACGAGGTGTAAGGAAAAGTTGGAGTATTAGTGTGAAGGAAAAGTTGAGAAATGAGTGCTGAGACATGCAACAGTAGAGATCAAGTGAATAGTCTGTAGGATTTTAAATGTTGTTAGTATGTGAGCATGGTAATTAATGTATTTGTCAGGACTCTGGAAAACCAGCTAGCCAGACTTGAGTTTTGGAAACTTCCCTCTGAAAGTGTTGGAAAACTTGGGTTTTAATGGGTCAGCAGGGGACGATAACATCAATGCCATTCTGGGAAGACAGGTAGAAAGTAAATGTGTAAGATTTTTACTTTAGGTTATAGCACCTTGGTAAGAAACAGCTGATTAAAAATTGTATGTGTATGATCAGCAAAAGCATTAATAATTACAGGAGCTTGGCTACCTGTTTCAGGTTCAGTTCATGTGACTAACAGCCAGCTTGCCCATGGCTTATGTGATCAGCAAGTAAAATGTGTTCACTTGCAGTTAATCAGGTGAGGGCCAGACCTCCATCACTACTTTCAAACAATAACATAAGAAATATACCTAGTTGGAGGATTCTTATTAGAACCAGTTGGTCGAGTGGTTAACACACTGGCATGTGAATTTTAGAACTCACTGGCCATGGGTTCAAGCCCCGCCCATTCCCTGGTTTGTTTGCTATCGTGTTTTGATTTTGTGAGTCAGGAGTAACACAAATGGTTCAGCGCTTCACATTAATAAAATACATGGGGATATAGCCCACCAAAAGAGGATGACTTGGAGGGTGTATAAATCTGTAGTGGAGGGAAGGAGGGGTAGGGGTCATCCTAGGAAAGGTTGGAAGGAGTGGGTAAAAGAGGTTTTGGGGTGTGGACATAGCAGGCATGTGTGAGTGCAATAGATAGGAGTGGAAACAAATGGTTTTTGGGACTTGATGAGCTGTTGGAGTATCAGCAGGGTAATATTTTGTGAAGGGATTCAGGGAAACCAGTTAGCCTGACTTGAGTCCTGGAGGTGGGAAGTACAATGCCTGCATTTTAAAGGAGGGGTTTGGGATATTGGCTGTTTGGAGTCACATTTGAACTGTCATGTCTGCATGCCTCTGCAAAGACAGTGATTATATGAGTGATGGTGAAAGTGTTTCTTTCTTTTTTTGAGTCACCCTGCCTAGTTGGGAGATGGCCAGCATGTTGAAACAAAAAAATAGCCCACCAGAGGCAAGTACTCTTTATTTTATTTCGGTTAATCTTTAATTTTCACTATGATATTGACCAGTGACTGAAAAAGCACAGTAGATTAGAAATATCATATACATACTGAAAAATCTTAAGTTTTTAAAGATAACTTCTTTGATTTTTTCAACATCTTATAGTTTTTAAGCCCCCTTTGCCAGATTGAAATTTTCCCCAGAATGAAATCCTGGCTGTGCTACTGGATCTCACTTACTATGACTTGAAAATGAAAACTGGATCGTTACCAAGTTACTGGTGGCTTGTTAGTGGTCCAGGGTTAACCAAAATGTAGTTTTTGTTAACAATTTATGGGTTATTTATGAATTGTTTCAGTTATGGTATTGTGACTTATTTACCCCTTTTTTTTCTAGTTAATTTATCCTATTTCTTTTATTACAACTCCATTTATCAACTTTAAAGACCTGCTGAGTCTTTTTTTTTTTTTTTTCATTTTATCAGCCTTTTTCCATAAAAGCCTGAAAGGCTGGAATTGAATGATAATGGTTTGATTCAAATCTTGATAGTATCTCATCTCTCCACAGGTGTCTTCACGGGAACCTTCACTCATGCATTTCTACATATCTAAACAGTGGGTCAATAAGTTTAACACTTTCTCTGAACCTGGACCCATTGATAACTATGACTTCTTATGCCCACATGGAGGGGTACAACCACAAAAGGTATGAAATGTGTATATGTGTGTGTGTGTGTTTGTGTGTGTGCATGTGTGTTTCAGTGCTTGTGAATTCATTCTTTCTTTCTTTCAGCACACCGGCCGTATCTCACCAAGGCAGGGTGGGATACGGAGAGAACAGGAAATAAACAAGAACAAGAACTAGTAAGAAAATAGAAGAAAACCCAGAGGGGTGTGTACATATATATATGCTTGTACATGTATGTGTAGCATGACCTAAGTGTAAGAAGAGGTAACGAGACGTACCTGAAATCTTGCATGTTTACGAGACAGAAAAATGGACACCAGCAATCCTACCATCATGTAAAACAATTACAGGCTTTCGTTTTACACTCACGGCAGGACGGTAGTACCTCCCTGGGCGGTTGCTGTCTACCAACCTACTACCTAGGGTGTTTGTGAATATCCTTAAGAAAAACTTGAGAATCATTGATGGTGAAGAATTTGGAATTCATGAATTTTTAAAGATTCCTGTATTTATTTCTTGAAATGATTTTCTTTCTTCTTTCAACATACCAGCCGTATCCCACCGAGGCAGGGTGGCTCAAAAGAAAAAACTAAAGTTTCTCTTTTTAAATTTAGTAATATATACAGGAGAAGGGGTTACTAGCCCCTTGCTCCCGGCATTTTAGTCGCCTCTTACAACACGCATGGCTTACGGAGGAAGAATTCTGTTCCACTTCCCCATGGAGGTAAGAGGAAATAAACAAGAACAAGAACTAGAAAGAAAATAGAAGAAAACCCAGAGGGGTGTGTGTGTGTATATATATGCTTGTACATGTATGTGTAGTGTGACCTAAATGCAAGTAGAAGTAGCAAGACATACCTGAAATCTTGCATGTTTATGAGACAGACAAAAGACACCAACAATCCTACCATCATGTAAAACAATTACAGGCTTCGTTTTACACTCACGGCAGGACGGTAGTACCTCCCTGGGCGGTTGCTGTCTACCAACCTACTACCTAGGGTGTTTGTGAATATCCTTAAGAAAAACTTGAGAATCATTGATGGTGAAGAATTTAGAATTCATGAATTTTTAAAGATTCCTGTATTTATTTCTTGAAATGATTTTATAATCATATTACATTCTAGACCCTCATGGGTCTTAGCACTGCAGCATTACCACAATATTTGTCACTTTCCACTTAGCTGTGTTTAATGCAATAAGTTAGTAATTTGTGTGTGGTTTAATCAATTATGATAATTTAATATTTTAATTGTTTCCTTTCTAGGCAAGTTATGTGGGAGAGTTGGTGATGCTTCTCAGTCAAGGTGTTTGGGAATACTTGCACCAGGTGTTTGGTGGTGGTCCCGCCTGTACAAGACTGTATGAGTGTGTTACTTGTCGGGCAGAGCTCGATGCTCTCTCGCATCGTCAGAATAGTGAGCTGGAGATGTTCTTCAAGCTGAAAAAGATGTTCCAAGAGGAAGAACACCCCAACATTGTAGCAATATCCATGAGGTGGTTCCGAACGTGGGAGAGCTTTGTGCGAGGACGTGAGCAAGAACCACCAGGCCCCATTGATAATTCTTCGATATGTACAAGTAAAACTGGCCAGCCTATGCTCAAACCAGGGTCAGATTATGCCCAAATCTCTGAAGAGATGTGGGACTTCTTCCACGAAACATATGGAGGTGGCCCAGAGTTGTCTGTCATGTATGGTAACCCACATGGTCCAGCCAGACGGTCCGAGCGAGCAGAGGGAGCACGGACTGACACTCACAAGTCTGAACCACTTCAGCCAGGCTCCCGATCACAAAGTACAGACAATCTTCCATACAGTGGTGCTGGTGCAAATCGACAAAGAACTGTTTCTGCTGGTGAGGTGAGGACATTATCACTAGTCAGTAAAAAATGTATTAAAGAAAACACTATTTCCTATCATAGTCATGATCTTTGAAACTGATATTTAATATATATAGTATGTTCAGTACAGTTGTTCTTCTTAATTATTTAAAGTAAGTAAATATTATCGTAATTAAGCACAGAAAAGATGTCCAAGAAATAGTCACTTTGAAACAAATAATGTTATTGGTAATTATCAGTGGAATTGATATTTGAGATGTAATTTATTCCCACTCTTACATTCTGTTTTTTTGTAAACATTGCAAATTGCAAAATGATGTTCAATATCTTTTATAGACCCTTGCAATAAAGATTATTATTATTATTATGTTATTATTATTACAGCATCCCAAAACAAATTCACTAGCCAGACCTAAAATTTTAATATTTGATCATTAATACACTACAGTAGTTTTCTATTTGATGGTCACATATTATGTAAATGAGTCATTTATTATTATTAGGATGGCATTTTCTAATTTGTTACTGAAGTTTAAATAATAATATTAATTATTCATATTTATCTCCTTTTTGAAAGCTTTTATTTGAAATTTTAAAAGTCACTATTGCAGACTAAAATTGTATATGAGAGTTAGTTGTTTTGCATATGACCCCTGTGGGTTTAGCTGTTGGAGTGTAATATTTTGTGAGGGGATTCAGGGAAACTGGTTAGCCAGACTTGAGCCCAGAAAATGGGAAGTACAATGCCTGCACTTTAAAGGAGGGATTTTGGGATGTTGGCAGTTTGGAGGGATAATAAAAATTGTCTAAGCTGTCGTATCTAAGCTCCTCTGCAAAGACAGTGATTATGTATGAGTGATGGTGAAAGTGTTGAATGATGAAAGATTTTTCTTTCTCTTTGGGTCATCCTGCCTCGGTGGGAAATAGCCAACATGTTAAAAAAAAAAATATTAATTTTCATAGACTTCTATTATACGTGTAATTACTGTACTAAAAGATAACAGGAGAATATTTTGAATTTGAGTTGATGTAGCGTAAATGTTAAGAAAGATCTGATTGTTAGTGCTATTCAGTAAATGATTTGGATGTTCTTTCCAGATTAAAAGAGGTGGGAGAGTTTGAATGAGGAGTTAATGGGATTAGCTTAAGTGTATCTGAGGAAACAAGACGTAAAAAAAAAATTAGTGGTAATTTTCAATGAGCAAACTTCAGTAAGAAAAGATCTGTTGCAAATGTTGAAATTCAAGAATTGTGTTGAGAGTACAAGTGGGATGTTAGGAGTGGAATATAAATAAGTGACTTAGGTCACTGGAGGTGAGAGAAGAGAGAGCAAGAGTTAGATGTATATCTTTGATATAAGCAAGAGTTAGATGTATATCTTTGATATACCTTTGATGAGTTCCCAGAGTTTTAGTACTCCTGGAGACCGGCCATGGGTCAGGCTCATCTGGTGCTTGCCTGGTCAACCAGGCGGTTGCTGCTGGTGACCCACTGCTCCATATTTTCACAGCCTGCTTGATCTGGCACCTGTTAAAGATACTTGTCAAGTTTCCTGGACAATATCAACAGATAGACGAGTTAGAAACATGTTTTTGATTGAAGAAGTCTACCATGTAGGCAAAATATTTCAATAATAAAGATACCCAGCTGTAGAATATGGGTTGTACTCATCTGAGAATAAGAGGTGTTTTAGCAAACTGTAATTCTCAAGTGGGAGACACACTTGTAGAAGACATAGTAGGAAACTGGAGTGCCAGGGATAAAGAACCTTCAGTTGAATTTTATGTGAAAAGTAGTTTGGCAATAGGCAGTAAATATTGTAGAAGAGATTAAATAACTATGAGGTATGAAAAAGTGCAAAAGCAGAGCAGCCTGCTGCACTAGGCATACATTGATGGATGAAAGGCACCACATGTTTTTAAAGGAGTGACTGATATATCGGCATTCTTTAGTGGAAGCTGGAGTAATAGGAGAGTGACACACGAGAATAGTGTCATTGTGTGAAAGAAAAATTAAAGTGAATGAGCTAAAGAAGGGAGTCAGAGTTACAAGTGACTTG
Organism: Cherax quadricarinatus; assembly: GCF_038502225.1. Lineage (NCBI taxonomy): Eukaryota > Metazoa > Arthropoda > Malacostraca > Decapoda > Parastacidae > Cherax > Cherax quadricarinatus. The sequence continues at coordinate 540,708 of NC_091360.1, read as the reverse complement.
GGAGAAGGATGGACAAGAGTGAAAGATGGTAATGATATATGGTGTGGATTTAAGAATGCAGTGTTGGAGTGTGCAGCAGAGGTTTGTGATTATAGGTGGGTGGAAGCAGAAGTAATGAAAATGGCTGGCAGAATGATGAGATAAATAAGGGTGATAAGGGAGAAAAAAAAAGCATGATTTTTTTCATGACATCAGCCATCTCGTATCTAGGTAGGGTAACTGAAAAAAAGGAAGCCTTCACCATTACTCACACTGTCTTACCAGAAGTACACAATGTCATAATTCAAGTGGCCCTCAGAACTATAATATCCCTACCTGTCCCTCAGAGTGTAGGATCTATACCTACCACCTCCAGGACTCCAATCCAGCTTTGAGTTCTAGTGGCAGAATATATACAGCAGAGAGAGAAAGAAAGGTTACAAGACTAGAGAGAAAGATGGTACATATGAGAGCATGAGATATCTGCAAATTTTTCTCAGAATAAGAGATAATGAGAAATTGTACATGAATGGTATACAGTACCAACAAGATGAAGAATTAGACCCATGTGCAACATCTGGATATCTTTGTAATGTTTTGCCATCCAGTGACTGTATCAATACAAACTCAAGGACATATTGGGAATACTGTAGAGAAAGCCTGAGCAATAAATGCACTTGACAGATAAGAATGAAAATAGTAAAGCATTAGATGGGGAGGTAGAGGTATCAGATAAATGAATGTAAAGAATATTTCAAGGCACTGTTAATGTGGATGATGAAAGGAGATAGTGATTTTATGCATGAGGCTGGGAGAAATACTATTTGTTAGGAGGAGGCAAGAACCAGAGGAGAGTGGAAAGGTAATGGGTGGGTTGAAACTTGGAAATGTATTTTGGGTAGATGGAATTAAGATTTGAGATACTGAAAGTAGGTAGGAATGGTATTTGGGACCTGACGAGCTGTTGGAGTGTGAGCAGAGTAATATTTAGTGAAGGGATTCAGGGAAACCAGTTATTTTATATAACCGGACTTGAGTCCTGGAAATGGGAAGTACAATGCCTGCACTCTAAAGGAGGGGTCTGGGATATTGGCAGTTTGGAGGGATATACATGTATTGTGTATTTTTATATGTACAGTGGACCCCCGGTTAACGATTTTAATCCGTGCAAGAGGGCTCATCGTTATGCGAAATAATCGTTATGCGAATCAATTTTCCCCATAAGAAATAATGGAAATAAAATTAATCCGTGCAAGACGCCCAAAAGTATGAAAAAAAATTTTTTTTACCACATGAAATGTTAATTTTAATACACACAAACTGAAAAAGGCATGCACAATTACATGACACTTACTTTTATTGAAGATCTGGTGATGATTGATGGGATGGGAGGAGGGGAGAGCATTATCTTCTTACTGTTTAGAAGGGGAATCCCCTTCCATTAGGACTTGAGGTAGCAAGTCCTTTTCTGGGGTTACTTCCCTTCTTCTTTTAATGCCACTAGGACCAGCTTGAGAGTCACTGGACCTCTGTCGCACAACAAATCTGTCCATAGAGCTCTGTACCTCCCGTTCCTTCAAGACTTTCCTAAAATGGGCCATAACATTGTCATTGAAATAGTCACAAGCACGGCTTGCAACAGCTGTGTCAGGGTGATTTTCATCTATAAAGGTTTGCAGTTCAACCCACTCTGCACACATTTCCTTAATCTTTGAAGTAGGCACAATGGATTCCACAACTGGCATAGGCTTCTCAGGGTTAGCCCCAAACCCTTCAAAATCTTTCTTAATTTCCATACTAATTCCCACCCTTTTTACCACAGGGTTGGCACTAGAAGCTTTCTTGGGGCCCATGGTCACTTATTTTCCACAAACAGCACCGAAAACACTGTAATAATACGAAATATTCCGAGTGTATGCTTGGATGTTACCGCGGAGGCTGGCTGGTAAACAATGGGACGGCCGGCACATGTGAGGGCACATTGGACGCGTCTCGGACGAAAATCGGTATGCGGGTTTTTAATCGGTATGCGGGGCAAAAATTTTGCGATAAAAGTAATCGTTATGCGGAAAAATCGCTATGCGATGCCATCGTTATGCGGGGGTCCACTGTATATACAGTGGACCCCCGCTTAACGATCACCTCCAAATGCGACCAATTATGTAAGTGTATTTATGTAAGTGCGTTTGTACGTGTATGTTTAGGGGTCTGAAATGGACTAATCTACTTCACAATATTCCTTATGGGAAAAAATTCGGTCAGTACTGGCACCTGAACATACTACTTGAATGAAAAAAGTTCGTTAACTGGGGGTCCACTGTACTTCTAAACTGTTGTATTCTGGGCAACTCTGCAAAAACAGTGATTATGTGTGAGAGAGGTGAAAGTGTTGAATGATGAAAGTATTTTCTTTTTGGGGATTTTCTTTCTTTTTGGGTCACCCTGCCTCGGTGGGAGACGGCCGACTTGTTGAAAAAAAAAAAATAATAATAATAATTGAACTTGGTTGTCTCCCCCTCCACAATGGATTTAGTACTCCCTCTTAATAAAATCAATTTTTTTTTAACACTGGTCAACTGTGACTAAGGTAGGGTGACCCATATAAAGAGGATATAGTACGCTCATCATGATTCATTCAGTCACTTGCCAGAAATTTGCTGACCTCAGTTTACATAACTCTCTGAACTGTAACATCCTCACCCCTCCTTCAGAACGCAAGCACTCTCATCTACAGGACAGAAGTCCAGCCTGCCGGTTTTCCCCAAATCCCTTCATAAATATTATCTTGCTCTTGCTCCAACAGCAAGTCAAACCATAAGATCTGTTACTCTTCACCCATTTCAGTTTAACACACTCACACAAGCCCTCCAACCCCTCCTGGGAGGACCCCTGAACTTCCACCCCAGATATATATAAGGGGATATATAGTACCCTCTTACTTATCCTGTTGTTCTCCATTCTCTCTAAATGCCCGAACTACCTTAACCCCTTCCCCTCTTCAGCCCTCTGAATAATACTTTTGGTAACTTCACACTCCAAATGCTCTTCATAATATCCACACCACACATTGCTCTCTGATGTGACATCTCCGCTGCCTCCACCCTCCTCCTTGCTACAACATTTAAAGCACAAGAGTCACACTAATATAAAAGTGTTGATTCTACTGTACTCTAGTGCATTCTCCTTTTAGCCTTCATAGATAAACATTTTTTTGTCACAAATGATAAACACATCACCTACCTTCCCTCCCTCTCCTCATCTATTATATGGTTCACCAAACAGACCCATTTGCTGGCATGTCCACATCCAGTTATCTAAATACATTCACTTCCTCCTTCCAGTGTGATATCCAATCTTTCGTTGCCTAGATTTTTTATCTAGATATGATTCAGGGAGTGGAGGAGGGTTGCTCCTTGAACAAGAATATGTTGACCAAGAAGAAGTTTAGTTCTGGGAAAGGTTACGAGGAGGTATAGGGTACATTCCAGGAAAGCCTGGAGGGAGTGTGTGAAGGAAAACTTGACAGGTATTAGCTTGAGCAGTCATGTAATTTTCTGAGACTGGAGTGAATGAAGACGAGAGGTTTTTGAGATTTGACACATTGGAATAAAGTAATATTTATGAAGGGAGTGAGGGAAAATTGATTAACTGGACTTCATTATGAATGGAAAATTGCAGTGCTTGCACTCAGAAGGAAGATTAGGGATATTGCAGTTTGGTAGGTTAGTGATATTGGAATATCTGTTGACCTTTGGAAAGACATCTGAGGGAATGAGTAATGACAGGTGTTTTACTAATTTTGGTCACCCTTGGAAACAGTTTTCTTAAAAACTGGAAACCAATATGTTGTAGCTATTGTTTTGAAAAAGTTTTCACTTAGATATGGATAATACTGTACTGTCATGATGAAATTTAATGCATCTGTTCCTATTCATTAAGTTGGGAATTATATATAGTAGACACAGGCTTAATATGCTGTGTACATATACTTCCTAACTCCCGAGACATATTTATTTGTGACACATGGGATATACATGGGTTATAGGGTCCCTTTAGAATTCTCACCACAAACACGCACAGTATAGAAGCCTGGTCACAGACTGGGCCGCGGGGGCATTGTTCCCCAAAACCCTCTCCACGTATACTCCAAGTATATTCAGTGTAACATGGAAATATTGATTGTAGTGTAAGGGATTAGACACAACTGATAATTGTATCGGTTCTTTATTTTCTAATTAATGGTAGCTTGTTATGGTACTGTAGTAGAGGGTCCATTGCTTATTATGGTACTGTAGTGGAGGGTTCATTGCTTGTTATGGTACTGTAGTGGAGGGTCTATTGCTTGTTATGGTACTGTAGTGGAGTGTACATTGCTTGTTATGGTACTTTAGTGGAGAGTCCATTGCTTGTTGTGGTACTGTAGTGGAGGGTCCATTGGTTATGGTACTGTAGTGGAGGGTCCATTGCATGTTATGGTACTGTAGTGGAGGGTCCATTGCTTATGATACTGTAGTGGAGGGTCCATTGCTTGTTATGGCACTGTAGTGGAGGGTTCATTGCTTGTTATGGTACTATAGTGGAGGGTCCATTGCTTGTTATGGTCCTGTAGTGGAGGGTCCATTGCTTATGATACTGTAGGGGAGGGTCCATTGCTTGTTATGGTGCTGTAGTGGAGGGTCCATTGCTTGTTATGGTACTGTAGTGGAGGGTCCATTGCTTGTTATGGTACTGTAGTGGAGGGTCCATTGCTTGTTATGGTCCTTTAGTGGAGGGTCCATTGCTTGTTATGATACTGTAGTGGAGGGTCCATTGCTTGTTATGATACTGTAGGGGAGGGTCCATTGCTTGTTATGGTTCTGTAGTGGAGGGTCCATTGCTTGTTATGGTACTGTAGTGGAGGGTCCATTGCTTGTTATGGTTCTGTAGTGGAGGGTCCATTGCTTGTTATGGTACTGTAGTGGAGGGTCCATTGCTTGTTATGGTACTGTAGTGGAGGGTCCATTGCTTATGGTTCTGTAGTGGAGGGTCCATTGCTTGTTATGGTACTGTAGTGGAGGGTCCATTGTTTGTTATGGTACTGTAGTGGAGGGTCCATTGCTTGTTATGGTCCTGTAGTGGAGGGTCCATTGCTTGTTATGATACTGTAGTGGAGGGTCCATTGCTTGTTATGGTACTGTAGTGGAGGGTCCATTGCTTGTTATGGTGCTGTAGTGGAGGCTCCATTGCTTGTTATGGTTCTGTAGTGGAGGGCCCATTGCTTGTTTTTTTTCCAACTTAGTAGTAATATTTGATTGTTTCTTGGTGTTAACATTAACTTTCATATATACATACTCCTATAACATGATGTGATATTTGCAGTACTGTGCCACTGCAAAGAACCTGTATTTGGCATTATTTTCCTTCACATCACTTGCATCCAGATAGTGCTTACTGGTCTCAGTGTCTGTGTGGAAATTAGGATATGCTGCCAGCTGCAGAGAGACTTGGCATTGCATGAAATATATGTAAAATGTTCAGCAACCACTTAGATATCAGCATGTATTGAACAGTAAGCAAGTATTAATTTTATGTAGATAATTGGTTCAGAGAATTGATGGGTTGATGAATTAAACATTTATGCAATGCTTGGGTATCTTTATTGTGGAAACGTGTTGCCAACCGGTGGCTTCCTCAGTCTAATACACAGTAGAATGGTTGAAGATCACAAGGAGTTTGAGGTAATCAGTCCCTCAGCCTACAGTCGATGTGATCAGTCCATCAATCAAGATCACTGGACTGATCACATAGACTTCATTCCTCCTCAAGAATGTTTGTCATGGGTTTTGTTCCCTATGGATACACACAATACATGTTTCAATTAGACTTGAGTATGGGAAGTGGGAAGTATGAAGTATGATGTCTACACTGAGGGATGGGTGAGGATGTTGTGGTTCAAAGGGTCATCTGAATTGTGGTGTCTGAACTGGCAAGATAGCTACTGAATGAGTTATGGTGAATGTGTTTCAATCTTTGAGTCACCTTACCTTGTTGGGAAATGACTGTAAAAAAAAATGTTCCCACTGCTGATTATGAATGTCAAATATAAACCAGTATGTAAATTAATAAATATATACTAGATAATTTGTTAGCTATGAATACTGCATACTAGCCAGTGTTTATTGCATGTAATTTGTACCAATTATACCTCTCAAAATAGATGCTGATAAGGGGCTCCTGTTCCAAGGTAATGGATATTTTCTCCCCTTTCTTGGATTGACTCTTGTTTGCCTCTCATTTTCCAGGTGCTGTATGACCCCTGTGGGTTTAGTGGTTTCCAATAATAATTTGACCAAGTAATAGATGGAATTATTGTGGAAGTATTTAACACATTGCTTTGTCTCTCACTCCATGTGGTGCAGGGTGTGAGGATGACACCAACATGTTGCTCAAAGATCAGTGAAAGTGAGAGGTTGTCTAAGTCACAGTCACTCGAGGAGAAGGAAGAAGCATCAAGTGAAGATGATGATGATAATGAAACAAAGTCAGGCTGTGTGGAGGAAGCCTCAACAGGTAGTACAAATATTGGTGTAATTCAACAAACTCTGGCAGTAAAGTCCTCACTTCAACCACTAGAACAACACTCAATATGATAATAAAACAGGTTTTGCTAGTAATTTATTTTATGGGGACTTTCACTATTTCTATATACAGTTAAAAAGTAAGGTATTACAAGAATACACACTGGTATACTACAATTTTTGCATTTATTTTGTGTAAAGACATTACAGTCTCATAAAATACAAAAGTAGTGACAAGTGATGGATTACAAATAACCTAATTAAATCTTCTGTTAGTAGGATTTATTCATAATATGAACAAGATATATATTTTTTTTCTTACTGTTTATTTTTTATATCCTTTGATAATTGCATAAATCAGGGAGTACCACTACTGTATAAGTTAATACTGTAGTGGGATTTAGCACTGCTACTGATGTTGAAGTCATCATGAAATACCTCTGTTATATGAAATATTGTAGTGGGATAAACCACTATTGTACAAATGCTGTAGTGGAGTAGAGCACCCCTACTTTATAAATGTTGCAGTCAGGAGACACCACTACTATATAAATGCTGTAGTTAGGAGAGACCACTGCTACATAAAGGCTGTAATAGCAAGAGATACCACTACTGTATAAATGCTGTACAGTAGTTAGCAAGATACACTACTGTATAAATCCTGTAGTTAGCAAGAGATACCACTATTGTATAAATGCTGTAATAATAATGTAATCAGTTTAAGTTCTAAATCTGTATGGGTTATATAACACTGCAGGTAGAGATGTGTAAGGGTAGGAATGTACAAAGGTTAGGAGAGAGTGAGGGGTAGGAGTGTGTGAGAGTAGGAGTTATTGAAAATGAGGATTACTGCTTAATTTCCATTAAAATGTCAGAAAATGAGTTTGCACCAAAGGTGGGACTTTCAGGAAGAATTTCAATTAGTGTGTGATAGGGCAGCATAAACAGAAGTCCTGTAAGCCAGCTGATTGACTGGACAATCTATTAAGATGAGGACTGTCAGTGTAACAACAGTCCTCATCATGGTACTAGTTGGGTTTCCATGTGAACATAAATGTTGTAGATATAATGAAATCACATGAATTGTATAAGTGTTAGGTCATCCTTACAAGAAAGCCATGAGCTTGATAGTGTTGATCATGAAGCTGGTGTACTTGCTGTTGGTGTGTTGATCATGAAGCTGGTGTACTTGCTGTTGGTGTGTTGATCATGAAACTGGTGTACTTGTTGTTGGTGTGTTGATCATGAAACTGGTGTACTTGTTGTTGGTGTGTTGATCATGAAGCTGGTGTACTTGTTGTTGGTGTGTTGATCATGAAACTGGTGTACTTGTTGTTGGTGTGTTGATCATGAAACTGGTGTACTTGCTGTTGGTGTGTTGATCATGAAACTGGTGTACTTGCTGTTGGTGTGTTGATCATGAAGCTGGTGTACTTGTTGTTGGTGCGTTCATCATGAAACTGGTGTACTTGTTGGTGTGTTGATCATGAAGCTGGTGTACTTGCTGTTGGTGTGTTGATCATGAAACTGGTGTACTTGTTGTTGGTGTGTTGATCATGAAGCTGGTGTACTTGTTGTTGGTGTGTTGATCATGAAACTGGTGTACTTGTTGTTGGTGTGTTGATCATGAAGCTGGTGTACTTGTTGTTGGTGTGTTGATCATGAAGCTGGTGTACTTGTTGTTGGTGTGTTGATCATGAAGCTGGTGTACTTGTTGTTGGTGTGTTGATCATGAAGCTGGTGTACTTGCTGTTGGTGTGTTGATCATGAAGCTGGTGTACTTGTTGTTGGTGTGTTGATCATGAAGCTGGTGTACTTGTTGTTGGTGTGTTGATCATGCAGCTGGTGTACTTGTTGGTGTGTTGATCATGAAGCTGGTGTACTTGTTGTTGGTGTGTTGATCATGAAGCTGGTGTACTTGTTGTTGGTGTGTTGATCATGAAACTGGTGTACTTGCTGTTGGTGTGTTGATCATGAAGCTGGTGTACTTGCTGTTGGTATGTTGAAAGGTTTTGGCAATTTCTTAGTCAGAAAAAGTGTTAATGGTATACATGTATTTATTAGTGTTATTTTTACTCTTGATTGTCAGGCTGTTTTTCATATGTTCATAAGAAAGTACTGTACCCGAATGAGTCATATAGCACTGTTTTGTCAAAGGCCTTTTTAATAAATTTTGCATGGTGTGTATAAAGTTAGTTATTGAATTACAATGTAGTGGTTGTCTTGCCTCTGGGAAAATTGCATCTTGGTACACACTGCCAGTGTCCTACTTATTATAAAGTTTCCAGGTTTTATATACCATTTAGTACAGTGTATAATGAAACTAAATCATCCAGTTTTACCATATGAAGTAATAGGAATTATTATTATTACAATCATAAGTATTATTACAATCATAAGTAAACACTAAACCTACTAGAAGTAATGGGAGGAAAAAATTTAAAGCAAATCTTTCAGAAAAAAATTTTTTTACTAGATCTAAAGCCTTAAGGAATGTTAGGATATTGTACTGTGTAATATATGGGTAATATATTATCTTAAATCACTCTCTAACTTTTTGAAACTTTTTAAAAAGCAGAGAGTCTATTATTTGTGTTTTGCTACTTCCTATAAATGTCTATCATCATTTGTTGCCTTACAGCCATATATCCACATTCAAATTATTATTATTATAATCAAAAAGAAGCGCTAAGCCACAAGGGCTATACAGCCACATTCAAATTGATGATTTTCATTTGCTTTTGCTTTGCACATCACTCGTGTCATCCCCCTCTATTCTGCCTTCCTTTTATAATTTTTACAAAGTCAAGCTGTGCCTTTCACAAGCAAGCCTCATTCTCCTTAACACAGTTCTACTTCCTCATTTCTCATCTCTCCTGGGTTTGTGCAGAGAATAAAAAAGAATCATGCACTAGGCAGTGCATGATGAGAAAAGCAAAATTTGGACTTTGTTTGGTTTAAAATAGTGACCTTGAGGTGTTTTGTAGGTCCTAATGGTTTTATTGGCTGTTTCTTGGTATCAGTTGAAAGAATGGAAGATATACTACTGAAAGAGAGATGATTTTGGTTGGATGTAGTTTGAAATTGGACTCAGAGTAACAAATGTTAAATTTTTGCTGGTTTTCCCGAGGCCTCCCTACACCCCCTCAATTCCATTTTGAGTTTTTAATAAGTCTGACTCAATTATTGAGATACCATAAACCATAACCAATCATTCCTGGTTATGTTACCCAAGAATTAGAGTAAATCTTTGATTTTTTTTGTGATTATGAATTCAAAATGGAAGGCAAGTGTAATATAGGAGAGACCTGTGGACATGATTAATGAACAGAGGAAATATTCTTTTACTGCATGGACTCTCTACATTATTTTGGACTCTGATTTTTAAGTGAAAATAACTTTTATGTTCTAATAGTTGAATGAGCAGTTTCTTGTGGCAAGTCGATGGAATGGAAGGAACACTAGTGAAATTGCTAAGAATTTGGTTGAAAGGAGCAATGGAACTGGATTAAAATAGGACTCAAATTGGGCAAAGTTGCCAATGCATAAATTGTGCCAGACTGTGTAATTTTGTAAGTTTTCAATCAAATTTCTTACTTTTAGCATCACATTATTATTATTATAACCAAAAAGAAGTGCTAAGCCACAAGGGCTATACAGCGCTTTAGTGTCACAACATTTAGGAAAAGATTGTCTACCATTTCAGATTTTTTTTTTAAACTGTGGACTTAGCGATATTAATTTTGGGGTCTGGAGAGTGTAAGCGTTAAACTCTACCTTCCTCTTGCATTAGCTACCACTAATAATGATAATATACGGTAAATAACAAAAAAAGGCACAATACCGTGACTGGAACAATACACAAATAACCTGCACACAGAAGAGAGTACAGTGTGACTTTGTAAATGGTCCAAGTCGGACTGAAACATCGTCGTTAGCTCCTCTCTTCTATGTACGGGTTATTTGTGTATAATATATGCTATTATTACTATTATTACATTATTATTATTAGTAGTAGTAGTATAGGTGGGCCCTGCTTATACAGCAGGTTAGGCTCTGGGCTACTGCTGTGAAGTGAAGCAGCCTTTTTTTTTTTTTCCACTTTCAAATGCATATAAAAGCCTGATAACATGTTTATGCTATCATATATTAAGTGAGCAATAGAGCTAGGCCTAAAAAATGCATGTACAGTATGCACATTACCTTAAATATTTTGTCCTTATAGCGAGTGGTGAATATATTTATTGTAGAAAGTCTGAATAAATGAAGAATGGGTATAATTGAAAACCGCTGTATTAGGAAAGTGCTGTAAAGCAAAGAGTTGTATTGCAAGGCCCACTTGTACCTTCTTGAAGAGCTCAGACATACTAGTAGTTGTTCTTAACATAATGCACAACACTACTACTACACCTGTTATCTACCAGCAGACACTAGTCTAGCAGACCACTTGCTCTTACTCTGCATGCCATCATAACCCCATACATTATATTTATTTATCCTTGTCTTCTTGAAATATGTATAGCCCATTACCAAATCTTTGAACCATAATTCATTTAAAAGTTACTCATTGTTATTTACCCCAGGTACTACAACCTTTCCCAATAAAGTTCCTACACCAGTGTCTCCCACTGCTAAAAAAGCCTAAAACATGTTTATAGTTTTGTACATTTATCACTAATATGTTTCACAGTAGGTTTTAGTTTATTTTCTCAGCATCAGTTATTGCATTATTTCACTCCCCAAATTAATCAGAATTTTCTGTTTACAGCAAAGACAAAATTAGTGTATATATATTGAAGCATTTTGTAGGTAGTAGGTTGGTAGACAGCAACCGCCCAGGGAGGTACTACCATCCTGCCAAGTGAGTGTAAAATGGAATCCTGTAATTGTTCTACATGATGGTAGGATTGCTGGTGTCTTTTTTCTGTCTCTTAAACATGCAAGATTTCAGGTACGTCTTGCTTCTTCTACTTACACTTAGGTCACACTACACATACATGTACAAGCATATATATACACACACCCCTCTGGGTTTTCTTCTATTTTCTTTCTAGTTCTTGTTCTTGTTTTGTTCTTGTTTATTTCCTCTTATCTCCATGGGGAAGTGGAACAGAATTCTTCCTCCGTAAGCCATATGTGTTGTAAGAGGCGACTAAAATGCCGGGAGCAAAGGCCTAGTAACCCCTTCTCCTGTATAAATTACTAAATTTAAAAAGAGAAACTTTCATTTTTCTTTTTGGGCCACCCTGCCTTGGTGGGATACGGCCAGTTTATATTAGTGTGTATTATTACATTCATGAATGGAGGAACACTAAACCCATAGGGGTCATACAGCATTTGGGGAATGGGAGACTTTCAGGTTCAATGCAGTAAAGGGAAGGGCAGCTCCAATTTCTTGGATCAAGAACCCATCACCAGCATGAAAGAACATCCTTGATGCTGGTGCATATTATTATTGGTGTATAAGTTTAGTGATTGTGTGTGTTGTGTACATCATTACTTGTGTTACGTACATCATTACTTGTATTGATCGCACACTCATAAAATAATCTGTTATGTTTGTCTTTTATGTACTACATTTTTACATCTTTGTCAAATGTAACAAGGCGATTGTGTACCATGTATGGTGTGTACCATGTATGGTGTGTACCATGTATGGTGTGTACCAAGTGTATGATGTGCACCATGTATGGTGTGCACCATGTGATACTTAAAAACACAGAGTTCAGTTTTTCTTAGATTAAGATAACTGTATCTATACTAGAAGACTGGAATTATATATGCAATTAATTATTATTATTTGCAATTCATGCCCTATATGACTCATAAGGGTCATATAGTGTCTGAAGAATAGGAGGCAATCAGGACACGTTTCCTTCCTTGGATCAAAAGTCCCCTCCAGCATCCAGGAACCTCCTTTGAGGGGTGAACTGTATATACATAAAATGTAATGGAAAGTTTGAATGTATTTTAATATTTGAGATGAATTGGAATCTTTGACTTGAGGACATCATTAAAACTGGTGTAAGACAACTACCAGGAACACTTGTGAAACATCACCAGAGATGTAAAACTTTACTGTGTCAAGATGTGAATTATTACACTACTGTATTAGTTATATGAATAATTGTAGGAAAGACCAGTATTATTGTACAAACATTCTAGAGCCTGTATGATTTAACATATTAAGTCACAGCAGTTATTTACATCCTATATGCTGTATGATAGTTATAAACAAGTCATAGATGATAAATGTTAAACTTTTTTAACAGGCTGAAGTTAATTCCAACCAGGAAATTGTGTGAATTATGACAAGTGTGAATGTTGTGATTGACAATGTGTCACTTTCTTGGGTATGATTCTTTTAATTGATAATAAAAGAACTATTCACCATATTTTGTTCATAAATACTGTACTATAATTATCAAGTTGGCTCTTTGTTCTACTATGATGTATGAGGAAGCACCTGCTGAATATTTTTTTAATTGTCATTGTTGAACTATGTAAGTTTTGTATAAAATGAATCACTGTACACTATTTTATCTGTATATGTTAGTAATCCTATTGTTGTAAATTAAAAACTATTTACTTTTGTTGTGGCCTTATTTCTATTTTTCCATGTTAAAGTGTTTTGTAATTATTGCACTTGCATCCTGTAAGTTTTGCAAAAAACTTTTTTTATACTCTACTGTTAGATAAATCAAATAAAGTTAAATGCATAAATTTTCAATTTTAAATAAAAATTAACCCATTGATTAAGAAATCAATACATTATTATTATTATAATCAAAAAGAAGTGCTAAACCTACAAGGGTAAAGAAATCAATACATAACATGAGAATTTCACAATACATATATATGAAAGTAAAAAAATTAATAGGGAATCTAAGATTAAAATTGAAGCCATATCATATATATAACTCAACTTGCAAGAGACTTTTACTCCTACATTAGTACAACTCAAAAGAATTGACATATCCATTCACTACATTATGAAATAATATACATGTACTACATGTATAAAACCAATCTTACCCATCTACTAACCTCTCACTTGCCTCTTCTCAGCTGCATCAGTTGTTCATCCACAGACCCTGGGGAAATGCTCTTGCATGTGTATTCTGGTAGTCCCTAATTGTGCTTGTTATTCATCTTGAGCAAGTATAATTGTTCTACTAATTGCTATCTGTATTTCAAGAAAGTAAGGGTTATGCATATCACATAATAGGGCAGCTAAACAAACTTATTTTTATGGCTACATCTCTACTCTGAATACCACTATTTTTATGTGTGCAGTTTAACCTTTAAACTGTGTCCAACATACTAGTATACAACTGACAAATGTGTCCAGTGTACTAGTACACAATTTTACTTACCTTCATATCTGCTACCTGCCAATATTTTTGACATCACAACTCTTTGCATCTTCTACCATCCATCAAGGGGAAAAGAATCCTTCCTCCGTTAGCTGTGTGTGTTGTACGAGGCGACTAAAATGCTGGGAACAAGGGGGTTAGTAACCTCTTCTGTATAAATTACTAAATTTAAAAAGAGAAATTTTTGTTTTTCTTTTTGGGCCATCCTGCCTGGGGGGGGGGGGGGGAATACACAAAATCAATAAACTGGCTGGAGGAGACTCGAGCCTACGAACCTTGGAACAAGGTACGTAGCGCTTTACCAATCTACCCACACTGGACCAATACCTTGGAGTCCAGCTTGCACTAGACTTTGATCCAAGGCAGCCAGCTTTCAGGGAGAAGGCTTACAGCTTTTCATCTCATCTCATCTGCATGCATCAGCCTTACTAGAGATATTAACAATGCAAGGCATTTGCAAGAGAAGGTGAAATATACACAAACACTGATCTCTGGCTGAAGGAGACTCGAACCTACAAACCTTGGAACAAGATACACAGTGCTTTACCAATCTACCCACACTGGACCAATACCTTGGATTCCAGCTTGCGCTAGACTTTGATCCAAGGCAGCCAGCTTTCAGGGAGAAGGCTTACAGCAGGAATGCAGGCAAGAAAGAGACATGATAATATACACTTGGAAAATACTAGAGGGATCAATACGAAATTTGCACACGGAAATCACTCCTTACAAAATCAAAAGACTCGGCAGGAGATGGAACATGTCCCCAGTGAAAAGCAGGGGTGCCCCAAGTACGCTGAGAGATAACATAAGTGTCCGGGGCCCAAGAATGTTCAACTGCCTCCCAGTGTACATAAGGAGGATTACCAATATACCCCTGGCTGTCTTCAAGGTGGTGCTGAACACACACCTAAAGTCAGTACCTGACCAGCCGGGCTGTGGTTCGTACATCAGTTTGTGTGCGGTCAGCAGTAACAGCCTGGTTGGTCAGGCCCTGATCCACCATGAAGCCTGGTCATAGAACAGGCTGCAGGGGCATTGACCCCCAAAACCCTCCCCAGGTAACATGTTGGCCATCTTCCACTGTGGCAGGGTGACAAAAAAAAAAAATCTGTTTAACCGGTTTCCCTGAATCCTTTCACAAAATATTACCCTGCTGTCACTCCAACAGCTCATCAGGTCCCAAAAACCATTCGTCTCTATTCACCTTAACACACACATATGCCTGCTGCATGTCCAAGCCCCTTTCACACAATCTTTTACCCCCTCCACCCTGTCCTAGGATGACTCCTACCCTTCCTCCTTGTAGGTTTTCTTATATACAGCATTATTTTTCTTTTTGCACTGCCTGTCATACTTTAGGAATAAAAAATTACCAAATCATCTGTAATACTGCTATTTATGGTCATAACACAACTGCTTAATTTCCAACACACAATACACTAACAGGATGATGATCATTATATTTTCAACCTATTCACAATTTGTACTTCACATACTGTAATATGAAAATATTTATATGTATTATATTTAGCATTTATATATACATTGCTGTATATATGCACACAGCTCTCATGTGCATGTTCATGACAAAAAAAATAACATTAAAAATAATATAACATAACCATGAAGGAAGAATGCATTAAGAAATTGGTTGCCTACTTCAGCATTTACATAATTAACCACACATCCTTGTTTACATAATTAACCACACATCTTCATAACAGCTACCAAAGATATGTATATAAATATACATGAATTTGCAATTTCCTATTTAATATTTCCCTTATGGTTATGTTATTATTGTATACATACAGTATATGTGCCTTTTTTCACTTTCTATATAGTACTGTATACCATTTTAGCCTCTTCAAACATGCTTTAATAATATTGATTGCATTCAGAATTCTCTCCTCTTTTCTTCCTTTAATGATAAAATTCTAGTACAGTGTATGTTTTTTCTAAGGATTTATTTCACCTAAGTCCTTCAAAGCCTGACTAACACTTTTGCAGTAGCTTCTACCAATGTGAAATATGCAAACACTGTGTCCACACCAGTAACTTCATTCATTAACAGAAAGAGGTTCTGAGATTTTCAGAAAACATTTTCATACTGCTAGAATATGCATACAAAACAAAAGAATGTTTCACATCTAACTTGAAAATAATATAATACTAGTAGCATTTATTTTATAGCCAACAGAGATAAAATCACAGTGAATTATTCAAAGTTAATAATGTACTCCATTACAAGAAACAACTGCCTATTCAAAGTTAATAATGTACTCCATTACAAGAAACAACTGCCAAGTTCAATTTGAAGGCCTTATATAAAAGATAAAAGCATTATATCCATACACTGTCTGACAATACAATCATTCATTCATACCCAAATCTAAAACACTTTGCATAAAATCAGAAAAATAATTTGAAAAGCTGCAGCTGTTTATATTTTAAGTTACACATTAATACAGTGGACCCTCGACCAGCGATGGCATCGATTAACGATAAATCTGACTAGCGATACATTTTATCGCAAAAATTTTGCCTCGATTAGCGCTAAAAAACTCGACCAACACTATTCCTTCCGTCTGAGACGCGTCCACTTCTGGCCAGTGTTTACAAACCAGCCAGCCACCGCGGTCGCTTCCAAGCATACAATCGGAACATTTCATATTATCACAGCCGTTTTAGTGATTGCACCTGCAAAATAAGTCACCATGGGCCCCAAGAAAGCTTCTAGTGCCAACCCTACAGCAAAAAGGGTGAGAATTACTATGGATATGAAGAAAGAGATCATTGCTAAGTATGAAAGTGGAGTGCATGTATCCGAGCTGGCCAGGCTGTACACAAAACCCCAATCAACCATTGCTACTATTGTGGCCAAGAAAACGGCAATCAAGGAAGCTGTTCTTGCCAAAGGTGCAACTATGTTTTCGAAACTGAGATCGCAAGTGATAGAAGATGTTGAGAGACTGTTATTGGTATGGATAAACGAAAAACAGATAGCAGGAGATAGCATCTCTCAAGCGATCATATGTGAAAAGGCTAGGAAGTTGCATGACGATTTAATTAGAAAAATGCCAGCAACTAGTGATGTGAGGGAATTTAAGGCCAGCAAAGGTTGGTTTGAGAGATTTAAGAATCGTAGTGGCATACATAGTGTGATAAGGCATGGTGAGGCTGCCAGTTTGGACCAAAAAGCAGCTGAAAAATATGTGCAGGAATTCAAGGAGTACATAGACAGTGAAGGACTGAAACCTGAACAAGTGTTTAATGGTGACACTGACAACGTTGTGAAACACGTTAGGAATGTCATAAAGGAACGGGAGGTACAGGCCTCTATGGGCAGATATGTTGTGCGACAGAGGTCCAGTGACTCTCAAGCTGGTCCTAGTGGCATTAAAAGAAGGGAAGTAACCCCGAAAAAGGACTTGCCACCTCAAGTCCTAATGGAAGGGGATTCCCCTTCTAAACACTAAGACCATCAACACACTCCCCTCTTCCCATCCCATCAATCATCACCAGATCTTCAATAAAGGTAAGTGTCATGTAACTGTGCATCTCTTCTTCAGTTTGTGTGTATTAAAATTAATATTTCATGTGTTAAAATTTTTTTTTTTCAATACTTTTGGGTGTCTTGCACAGATTAATTTGATTTCCATTATTTCTTACGGGGAAAATTAACTTGACTAACGATTATTTTGACTAACGATGAGCTCTCAGGAACGGATTAATAGCATTAGTCGAGGGTCCACTGTAGTTACTATCGGTAAAGAATTAACTGATCATATACATAATTTATCACAGTAATTTTAACTTTGTAAACTACTATATAATTCTATACAGTAGTACAATTTCAATAAAGCACCAATTGTAAGAAAAAATGATTTCAGTTGTAGTACATAACCTTACTTAAAGTGTAGGAACAGAAGTCTTAAAACCCACACACTAAACATTTTACACATTACAGTATTCCAGTGGTTAGTTAGTCAAAGTTCACTTACTACGATATTTAATACAGGTATAAAATTTATCAAGAAATATAATGTGCTAACATATTAAAAGTACTACACATGTAAGTAGCATACCTTCATGATCAACATTTTCGTTCTGCTGAACAATATGAAAAGTGGAATGAAGAAAACATCAGCATTTTTGAAAAAAAAATTGAATATTCTCATTATGGGACTTGCTTCTACTGCAGTCCACAACATGTCTGTCACATCTTTAGCATTTCCTTTATCATTTGAGGTGCCATCATGGCCAAAATCCTGGTTAGTGAACAAATCGATTCTTTAATGTTTCATGTTTGTGGGATTGTGAAGATATTATCTTCTGCATCTGTAAATTAGGCTCAGAGTTCCATAAGAAAATATGGTAATTAAGCTTCATAGCTCTGATCTCCCACAGACCTGCATTTTTTCCTCCATTGTTTGAATTTGGTGTTTATTCTTTTCTGCTACACAATGCTGCAGTTGTGTGTGTTTTGCCACTAATGGCATACAAAAAGCATTCAAACTTAAGTGATGAGTGTTGCCACTGGAGCAAATAAAAACACATTACAGTTGTCCCCTAATTCACTGTGGCCTTAATTCATGGAATACAATTATTCAACTTTATACCCAAATTTTTTAAGCTTACTGTATGATGCATAAACTGAAAACTAACTATATCAAATTATGTATATTGTGTTTGTTCTTGCTTTCAATATTAACCATATTAGAACACAATTTAAGGAATATGGTCTCAAACACAAAATAAAACCAAATATGAAAAACATTTTTATGCAGACAATTTTCTATTTTCAAATTGTGGGACCTCCTGAAATGAAACCCTATGTGAATTCATGGAACCTACTATATTATACAGAAAATAGAAATCTACAGGTGTTTTATAAGGGCCTGTAAGACTCAGTGTTGATGTTTCAGCAACATAAAGTGTTAGAAACAGCTGAAGTTCTATGCTGACTTGCCAAGCATAAATCAACTCACAGCATTTGATTGACAGACACTGATGAGTTACAGTACATATGATTTACACAAAAGCCCATTAAGGGTGTACCTATTACTGACCCAATCTTCACAGTAAAGGCCAGTTTCATGAAGAGCTCAAAAGTAGCAAGTCATGAATTTTCTGCTATATGACTGCACTACTGTAATAGGTTCATGTTATGCCATCTGTTACCAACAAAATACACAAAAATAGAAAAATTTATATTGTACAGTACTTCATTAGAACCCAAAATGTACTAAATAACTTCTCTCTCTTTTCTCTGTTAATTATTAATGTAATTAAAATAACCGAGTACTGGAGGGGGCGCACCATAAGTTTGGTACATCTACAGACAATACATACATTCAAACTTCAAAATGTATTTGATTGCTTTGGGGAGGAGCAAATGTCTATTTAGCAAAGATTTCCATTAAAACATTATCAAATGCATTTGTATATGGGAAATAAACCTATAATGTTACTTTTACTATTCCTAGTTATGACATCTTTTGCCACTTTTGTATTCCATACTGTTTGTGTGTAAGATGTAACAATGTGATTTTTTTTATATGGGAAACATTTTTTTGGCTGACTGAACCATAAATAAGCGTGCATCAATCACAACCTTCGATCATTGCTGCCACAAAATATCTTACCATCATGTCATCATAAGAAATGTAGTAAGATGCCACATCTCACCACTGGCAATATAATTAGTCTATCATTGACAACTATGGGACCTGGACCCTATTGATTTAAGAAAAATTTAAGAGTAAAACCTCCCAAAAAACACAGGATATTATTGAATTCATGGAAAGCACTAAGTCCATGCAAGTCATTCAGCTCTATGCTGGAAGGACAAATGAGAAGGTTAAGGGAAAAAAGTGAAATGTTGAGCAAAGAACTATGACAAAAGACAAGTCAGAGTCAGTGTAACAAACCAGTGTTAGGCAAGAAGTCATATATTAAAAACAAGCACTAAACCTCTATGGGTCATACAGCCTAGAAATGGAATACACATATATTAATAAGTAGGAATGCCAGAGGAGGGTAGACAGACCACCAGTAAGCACATCATTGATGAAGGTCCTTTAAATGAAGCTAACACACACACAGATGAATGGAACAATCAATCAATAGACATTAGAGATTATCAGAATGGCTTGACAATTTTTACTGAGGCTGGAAGCTTCTATAAAATAGCTATGCATGATGCTAGAGTGAACAAAATGAGTCAAACCAGGTATCATTTCCTAGAACCAAAGACATTGAAGGAAAGCAACCAGAAACCCTACTGTGGTCTGATAAAAGAAACTGTTTATTTGTCACTAATACAGATCAATAACCCAGAGTGCTGTCAGGAGCTGAGACACCCATTGCCACTTTGCAACGAATGTAAGGGTGCCGTTGCTGACTGTCTACTCTCCTCTCCAACAGTCACAGCTTTAAAGTACCATTGATATGATTTCTCCACTAACACTGTTTTATAATATATACATACAACACCTAGGGAATGAGAAATAATTCTGGTTAATCAAAGGAAGGTGTTTGTATCTCCAATTCCTTTGACCAAGAACCCTTCAGCATCACAGCACCCCCATCAAAGAATCACAGTACTATAACTGTAAGCTCTTTCCCCGCTCCATGCTTACCCCTGAGGCTCTTCCCTTGACACCTTCCCCTCTCCCTCCATCATCTAGTTCATCTCTGCCATGAAGCACTGAATAACCATCAGTGGTTTAGCACCTACCTTAAAAATAATAAAGTATACTCTCAAGAGCTGCATTAGAACCAATAAATGATTAAAAAATAATTGCCTGCAGGAGATTGAAAGGTTCTGTACATGGAGCATACAAAGGAATCAGTAAGTACAGTGCCTTGAGCCTCAGAATAGGCAGGGGCCAAGTGAAAAATAAGTTTCACATCTACTAAAGATGCAGTACATCTATCATTGAATGAATAGCAATGTGGACAAAAGTACTGAGAATAGAATGCAGCTCTGCTGTGAAACTACTAACCAACTGCTGCAGTCAGCCTTGGATCATGCAAAAAGTAAAAACAGCTACATACCCTACTCCTTCAGAGGGCTTGGAGCCATCTTTGTGCTCATTAGTAGCATCAAAGTGTAATCAGAATCAAGGAAGAGAGAGCAAGAGCCCAAAGAAGAGAAATGAGACTTCTTGAATGGGAGATGGGTGAGGCACATTTGAACCATAGGAATTTCAAAGATGGAACAGAAGTAAGAAACAGAATACACAGCGATAGGACAAGGAACCTAAATCTGAAGAGATGCAAATGAACTATTAATACTCTAAACTGTTAGCTATATTAATGTTTGTAATAACTACAGGCCATAGGCTTACGAAGGCCACCAAAATGATCAAGAAAATGAAAACAATAGACACCTTGGTTATTGTACATGGAAGGGAAGTTTGACTCAAAATTGAATGGCCTCAAAGATATAGATGCAATCCATGATGATGAATTATATCTAAACCTGCATAGGTCATACAACAGTAGATGCAGGAGCAGAGGAATATACCTAGTACCAATTGTCTAGTTTAAATAAGACTAAGACTGAATGAAAAGGGGGAAAAGTCCATCTGCCTCCCACAAACATTCAGGTTTAAGAAAGGCAACATGAGGCTTCCATAACACATGGCACTCAAAGAACCCAAACAATTAAACAGTTTAGCAGTCCACAGTAAGACAGCCATACAAGAATGGTGAGAAGCAGTCCCAAAATAAAGGGAGGAGCAGTGAGCCACCCAAAAAAAGCAGGTCACTGGGCACAAAAATATGATTATGTAAGGGATGATACTACATATACACACAAGTAATTTTACAATTAAGTTATAGTTGCAGGAACCCTCAAAAGCTGCTTTTCCTGGGGACCCAACAACTGGCCATCTGTCACTAGCAAGGAAGGAAGGATTGATAAATTATAGAGGGAAAGTAACTGAACTCATTTTTGGAGAAAGAACTTATAACCATGTGAAGCCCAATCAGAAGTAGTATACAGTTTATAGCATGTTGCAGCCAGGTTGATGCCAGATGAATGTTTTTGCCAGTACAAGCAAATGACAAAAATCATCCTCATACAAGACCAAGTCCAAGAAGGAAAACTGGAGGAGAGTCCATTGATGGCAATTAAGAACAACAAAGTACTGAGTACAAACACATATAACACACCATCTTTGACTAAGTTGGGGGAAAGTTATTATTGATTTGAAAACAAAAGCAACTGTTCCACTATTTATAATTGTACACAACAAAGAACAAGAGAATCTATGATCATGTGCATGTGCATGTGTGTGTGTGTGTTTACTGTCATAACTTTATTCTAAACACTATATGCTTAACTTTACCACTTGCTTTATAAACTACTTGGTGAAACCAAATCACGTTTTTCATTCTACAGAGCTATCCATTATGAAGATATATTTCTGCAACAATCGTGCTACTGTTGCACTAAATCAAGCTTTTACTGTACTGCCATTGTTTCTTCCTTCAACTGGATACCTGATTAATTTATATATTACACTGAACTTCCTGCAGTTTATGAACACATTTTGTTCATACAACCTGGAATGCCAACACTCACTTTAAAAATCTTTTATACAAATGGACGGACAATATCACAAGGATTTTGTAAGTGTTGGATCTGATCCAATAAGTACAGTGACAGAAGACTAATGATACAGCACCTAACACCTACTCTGGAAAATAATACATTTGCTCACATGTAGCTATAAAATATTATTGCTTACTCTGGGAAGCTACACTTGTCCTAGTTGCCCTGCACTCTCTTTACTGATGGAATCATAAGTTTTGAACATTGAAAAAGTTACGTATAATAACGCTGTTATGTAAATATTCTATTAGCATAATTTATTATCTTCTATATTTACACTTAGGTACATATCTGCATAATGATACATACACAATGTATGCATATAAAGTGCTATTTAGTCACAACGAAGAGCTGCCACTACAGTAATCCTCCTCGGTGAACAAACTTCAGACTACAATGCCATATATTTGTTCTACAAAAGCTTGACAACTAATCTCCAACCATTATATTGTACAATTTATCAGATAATACATTCTCAATCAATAAACTAGTCAAACTATGAAGGCACAGTTGTCCCCCACTTAGCAATCATGATGTATTCCTAAGAAATAAATTACAAGGAAATTTTACACAAATCTTAAACCAATTTTTCCTCAGACACCCATGTTATAATTGGGGATGCAGGCCAGGGGAAAAGTGTCTTCACAATAATTTTCTTACCAAATTCGACTTTTGATATATAATGTATGTATTGGACACCAAATGTCTTTAAAAATGGAATGAACAGATTATTTTTTGTATTCATAGTTAAGTGCAAAACCCCTAGTTAGTATTATAACTTAAATTGTCAATAAAACTGTATTATCTCTTCATATTAACATTCTTGTTTTAATATACAGAGTTTTGTTGATTAAAATACTACTTACATTTAATAATCTCATTTTCAGATAACTTAAATAAATTAAACCAACTTAGCAAATCTAAAATCAATTATGAAAAGTCAAGAAGTTTGAGGGTCTAGATTTAGTCTTCCCAAAATGTTCAAAGTAACCAGGGAAGTGAAAGTGCTTTTCCAAATACATCAAAATTCATCAAATAAAACAATTTGTGTGTTTGTAAGGGTCATACAGTACTTTGTTAATTGCAGGTAATCTGGTTTGATCCAATTCACTGGATTGAAAGCTCTTCAGCATCAAGGCATACACAGGAAGGGAGGAATGTATTGTGTACATTACACAGTATACATAATACAATAAAAGTAACAAGATGTAAGTTAGATTTTCTCTTATTTTGACTAAATTTTTTTTTTTTTTTTTTGTATTTGGCCGTTTGGTTCAAATGCGTAATGGGTTTTTTTTAGGGGGTAAAGGTCAAGAAATGTGAAATAAAATTTTGGCAATGTGTTAACTACATAACACAATAATTATGATTAAAATTTTAAAATAATTTTTCACTGTATATGAGTGGTGCTTATGTGATAAACTTATTTTTAATAATAAAAACAACCAAGAAATTAATTTTATCTATAGATTCGTAATGAGGATTATTTTTTATTATATAATATTTATACAATATCAAATGCACTGATTTATTATTTATGATATTTTGGTGTATGTGCAAGTTGACCAAAATCAGTCAAGAAATGAGAAATTTTGTTTGTGTTTTAGTTAATAATGACAGCTGCTCTAAGGAAGTTATTAAGCAAAGAACAGTTGGACTCTAAACAAACTTGTTCCCTAATGTATCTTTAGTCAGAGAACAAAATTATACAGCACTGCTAAGTGGGGGATTTCTATACATCTCTTTACTAATAGATTTTTTGGCCAGTTTCATTTGGGTCAACTCATCTAACATTAAACAAAGATGCTGACAGGCATTTTCTGCCTCAGGCATAGTCAATATACATTTACCAAACACATGGTCACACAATGTACTTTGTTAACAACACCATCAAACTTAACCACCAGTCTTACATAGCTCATCCTTATAGAAACATTCAAGAAATCATGCTCCACAAAATTCAGGAGGTAATTTCTTTGATATGAAAGATTAGAATGTCTATGACCCTTGTATAATACTGGGTCCAAATCCTTACAAAGATCAACAAAACTACATCAAATTCCGCTGCAAGCTCCAATCTTTTCCATGATCCATAAACCCAGCTCCAAGCACCAATCTTCTCCATGATTTATAAACTCAGCTACAAGCACCAATCTTTTCCCATGATCCATAAAACCAGCTGCAAGCTCCAATCTTTTCCCATTATCCATAAACCCAACTGTGAGCACCAATCTCTTCCTATAATCCATAAAACCAGCTGTATGCACCAATCTTTTCCCATTATCCATAAATCCAGTTGCGAGCTCCAACTGTTCTGTGACAAAAGTAATCCAGCTGTGAGCTCCAATCTTTTCACCGAGTCAGAAATCAGAAAAGTACCTGTGTGCCTTGACTGGTTTCAACAATAATGTTATAATATTTTCTCTATCATTTCCCTATGCCAAAAGCATTTTGAAATTAGATTTGATCAAATGTAGTAATCACTTGAAAATAATGGATTATTTATGAATTTAAGCATAATATATGATGTTTATAATGAATTCAGGTGACAAGAATGGGAAACTGCATAAAACTACAGTGGACCCCCGCTTAACGATCACCTCCAAATGCGACCAATTATGTAAGTGTATTTATGTAAGTGCGTTTGTACGTGTATGTTTGGGGGTCTGAAATGGACTAATCTACTTCACAATATTCCTTATGGGAAAAAATTCGGTCAGTACTGGCACCTGAACATACTACTGGAATGAAAAAAGTTCGTTAACCGGGGGTCCACTGTACTAAGGTTTCATACTAAAGTCTCCATAAAGTCATCAACATTAGTTATTTGGTATTTGTATGAAATACATCCTAACAGCCACAGGCACTAATCTCCTACTGAAACACAATTCAGTCATGTCAATTCACATATGAAACTGCCAAAAATCAACTTTAAATCTGTAACCAACAAATATTACCCCACATATTCTACATATTTAAATTACATTTTCCACAGATGTATTTACCTTCTAACCAACATGATTTTAATGCTTTGGGCATTCAGAAAATACTGAATGATATCAAAAGAGCACAAAGAACAATGTTGCAACTTGTGAGCCACCTGCACTGCTATCCATTAAGTGATGACTGGATAGCACTTCTCTGCTGAGACTGTCTACGCCGCAAGCTCTCCCGTAGTGAAGATGGGATGCCAGACAGAAACTCCCTATAGAAAAGATGATTTAGTACATAAAATTATATCCAATAAGTTTCTAAAGCTAGTATACAAGAGTGAGTGAGTGTGTAAGTGTTAGAAAGTATAAGAGGGACAGAATATAAGAGAGCAAGAGTATAAAGTGAGTGTAAGAGAGAGTGTGACTTTACTCACCTGTTTCACCCATTTGTGGTTGCAGGAGCCAAGTCTCAGCTCCTGGCCCTGCCTCTCAACTTGCCACTTGCCAAATTCCCTCCCTCCTAGAATTAGGGGCTCTATTGTGCCCACCCTTAAAACTATGCATGGAACCTGCTGCCATTACACTGAGATCATTCCACTGCTGAACTGCCCTGAGACTGAAGAAATACTTTCTGATATCCCTGTGGTTCATCTGCGCTTTTTAACATCCATCTGTGACCCCAAGTACGTATTTCCTACAATCAGAGGAAAAAATGTGTTTGGTGAAGAAGAAATGAACAGACTTGTAGATTACTGGGAATGTGACAAAAAAAGATAAGGAATATACATTACATAAGATGCCTTATGACCATACACTAAACCATTGTACTCGCCTGTATGTAGTTGCAGGGGTCGACTCACAGCTCCTGGGCCTGCCCAGTTGCTGGCCACTACTAGGTCCACTCTCTCCTGGCTTCAAGAGCCTTGTCATACCTCTTCTTAAAGATATGTATGGATCCTGCCTTTACCACTTTACTCTCCAGATTGTTCCACTTCCTAACTCTAAAGCTGAAGGAATACTTCCCAACATCCCTATGACTCATCTGAGCTTTCAACTTCCAGTTGAAACATTCTCTGAAACATTCTGTCTCTGTTCACCTTGTCAATTCCTCTCAGTATTCTGAAGGTCGTTATCATATCCCCCTTAGTCCTCCAGTGTCATCAGATTGAATTCCAATAACTTCTCCTCAAAGGAGCTCTGGGACTAGTATTGTTACAAACCCACGCACCTTCTCCAATTTCTTCATGTGTTTGATCAGGTATGGGTTCCATACTGTAATTGTAAAATCTAGAAAATTAATAATCAAAATAACTGGATCCTGGAGACATGGTGTACCCCCCTCCCCATGAGGTGAGAGGTCCTGAGTGGGGTTCCTATTTTTTCAGGAAGCTCTCATTACCAGAAAGTGCCCATGATTTAAATGTTTGCCCACTCTGGTTTAAAGATCCTTTACCTCAGTAAACCCCAACACTGGGCAGCCAATAAGGTAACTCCTTCAGTAGGTAGAGCTGACAACCAACAGTGAAACCCTAGCAGCATTTAGTCTGACCCTTCAGTAGTAGTCAGTGACAAAAAACATACCCCATCCAGTGTTTTTACCCAAGGGCATCTGCTAAGTCACAAAAATAATAATAGCATCCCCATCATAACATAGTTACTGCCTTTGAGATTTATGAAAGTAACATCAAAGTTGGGGAAAATTAACCTCTTTTAAATAAGTTAATACAAGAAGACTGAGATGACAGCATGACAAGAAACAAGACATCAGCACCTTACCTTCCTGTACCCAGTGTTTGCCTATAACACCTACTCTACACTGAACCTATATATATAAATGTTATACAGTTACTTACTCAGTTCCATTTTGATTGACAAACCCTGGCTAAAGTTAAAGATTATTGTTTTTGTAATGATGGACAGAACTAACCTTAGATAACACTTTTATATTTAAATGACAGTTTCATCATAAATTATTAGTGAACACTAATCAGCCATGTTTTAATACTCAACTGACTTACCTAAAGCTCTGTACTTTGCCACTGTCTTGGGTGGGTGACATTGGTGAACGGTCAGATCTGCGACTGGCCGAATTTCTCTCAGTCAAGTGAGTTTCAGATAGTGCTTGTGTAGAAAGCTGGATTTGTTGGGTTAATTGATGAAGCTGTAAGTCCAAGGCAGTAATATCTCCAATACTGCGACTGGCTCCCTTAGTTTCAAATCTGGACTCTACTTCTGCACTAACCTAAAATTTTAAACACAGTATCAGTAATCATTGTATCATGTCTACAAGATTATAATAATTTCAAGTTAAATACACATACAGAGTATCTAAAATATAAGTAGTTTACAAATAATCTAATGAATGAATAGTGGAAGAGAACAAAGGAGAAAATTTACTGCCCGAGTTCAGACATTATCTTACAAAAACACCCTGTGTACATCTTCTAAAGTAAACACATTAATAAAATGACTGAAATACAGCAGAAAACAAATTGGAAGAGGTAGATGGAGTGCCAGAAGAATGGTGTCAATGTATAAGAAAGAAATAAAACAGGAGAGACAGTTAGGGGAAATATAAGTAACTACTGAGAGAAAGATGAGCTAAAGTACATATAATGTGGAAGAGATTGATATGTTGTGTATCTTTATATGTGTATGCTTCTAAACTGTTGTATTCTGAGCACCTCTGCAAAAACAGTGATAATGTGTGAGTGTGGTGAAAGTGTTGAATGATGATGAAAGTATTTTCTTTTTGGGGATTTTCTTTCTTTTTTGGGTCACCCTGAAAAAAAAAAATGTGATAGATTTAAGAATAGAGTGCCAGAGTATGTAGCAGAAGTTTGTGATTATAGGAGGATGTAAAGAAATTAATGGTGGAATAAAGAAGTAGAGGATGGTAATAAAGAAAAATGCTCTGCATATACAATTTTGTTACATAAAATAATCAATACATTTAATAACTATTTTTTGCCAACTCCATTATACTTAACATTCAAATAATGCAACACCAACTATACAGCTACAGTATATAATGTCAAATACATAATCTGAACTACTAGTTTTAGTCTATCTGAAAAGCTCTGCAAAACAAGGGGTTACTCATAACATATGCAATAAATGTAACCTAATTTTGTACTTCAGCAAATAATATTTTTTTTATACTTTATGTAGCCAAAGTCTAGATTAAAAAAATAACTAGAACAAGTGTACTCACATGGAGAAAATAAAGCAGAAGATAAAAGCAGAGTACCTCTCTCAGCTTCAGTTTTGAAGTATCTATTTGGGTTCATCTCTGCCATATCTAAATACACCTACCATCCGACTTACGACCGAGTTTAGTTCCGAGAAACCGGTCGTAAGTCGAAATGGTCGTAAGTCGAATTTTACTACTGAATATCAACAAAACATTTTTGTAATGACTATTTTATTGTTTTATTTGGTATTTCATGTTTTACTTTACTTTTTATGCTGTTAGTACTGTATTTTATACTGTAAGGTTTAGGATAAACACTGTACAACACAAATAGTTGTTTATTTCCCAGAAATTTGGCATATAAAACACAGTCGTAAGTCGAGTGGTCGTAAGTTGAGCAGGGCGTAAGTCGGATGGTAGGTGTACTTTGCCTTACAAAAACAAAGGTCGTTCATTTTCAAAACATTAACCAATTCCCACTGAGGTAAGGTGACTCCTCCCCCCTCCCCCCCCCCAAAAAAAGAGAAAATTCATTCACCATAGCTCATTCAATCACCGTCTTGTCAAAAGTGTGTTGACATCACATTGTCACCCCTCCTTCAGAGTTCAGGAAGAGTGCCTCCCACCATCGTGTCTAGCTAATTAGTTAATGTTGCTCTGAAACATTCCTATATTTATTTTTTTCATTACCTGCATGAGGTCCTGCAGTGAGAGTTCTTTACGCATGTTCTTGCTAGCGGGCGGGAGGCGAGCAACGTCAAGTTTCATTATGTTCTCCAGAGTGAGTCGTAAAAGACCAAGGCTTTTCCTACACAAAAGAAATGCTATTAGAACATATTTACAAAATGAGAATCTCACCATATTGTAAAAGTACCAAATTGTGTAAGAGTACTGAGGAAAATAAGTCCCAAACAATCAACGTATATCGCCTTGTTCCAGTCACGGTATTGTGCCCTTTTTTTGTTAGTAACTTATGAACAATTTTGAGGACCACAAGTGTGGGACCTATTTTATTTAAATGCAGTAGTATAAAAAATCTAGTAAGTTTTTATTTTATACAGTTTGTGTGTTTTTGTTTCCCTTTACTTTATCTGATTTTCTTTTTGTAATTCAAAGAACAGATAATATGAACTGATAAAGAATATGTTGCTGAACAAGTGGATACATGTTTAATTAAAAACAAATTGTACATACATGCATTCTTATTCCATAAAAATAAAAATAAAAATAGGTAGGGAAGTTTTTATTGCATTTATGGATTTAGAAAAGGCATATGGTGTAAAGGTAGAAAGTTGAAAGTGAACATAGAAAAGAGTAAGGTGATGAGGGTATCAAATGATTTA
The DNA here is from genome assembly GCF_038502225.1 of Cherax quadricarinatus. Classification (NCBI taxonomy): domain Eukaryota; kingdom Metazoa; phylum Arthropoda; class Malacostraca; order Decapoda; family Parastacidae; genus Cherax; species Cherax quadricarinatus. The sequence continues at coordinate 510,698 of NC_091360.1, read as the reverse complement.
GATAAAGAAAAATTGGATATCAAATTGGGGAGGAGGAGTATGGAAGAAGTGAATGTTTTCAGATACTTGGGAGTTGACGTGTCGGCGGATGGATTTATGAAGGATGAGGTTAATCATAGAATTGATGAGGGAAAAAAGGTGAGTGGTGCGTTGAGGTATATGTGGAGTCAAAAAACGTTATCTATGGAGGCAAAGAAGGGAATGTATGAAAGTATAGTAGTACCAACACTCTTATATGGATGTGAAGCTTGGGTGGTAAATGCAGCAGCGAGGAGACGGTTGGAGGCAGTGGAGATGTCCTGTCTAAGGGCAATGTGTGGTGTAAATATTATGCAGAAAATTCGGAGTGTGGAAATTAGGAGAAGGTGTGGAGTTAATAAAAGCATTAGTCAGAGGGCAGAAGAGGGGTTGTTGAGGTGGTTTGGTCATGTAGAGAGAATGGATCAAAGTAGAATGACATGGAAAGCATATAAATCTATAGGGGAAGGAAGGAGGGGTAGGGGTCGTCCTCGAAAGGGTTGGAAAGAGGGGGTAAAGGAGGTTTTGTGGGCGAGGGGCTTGGACTTCCAGCAAGCGTGCATGAGCGTGTTAGATAGGAGTGAATGGAGACGAATGATACTTGGGACCTGACGATCTGTTGGAGTGTGAGCAGGGTAATATTTAGTGAAGGGATTCAGGGAAACCGGTTATTTTTATATAGTCGGACTTGAGTCCTGGAAATGGGAAGTACAATGCCTGCACTTTAAACGAGGGGTTTGGGATATTGGCAGTTTGGAGGGATATGTTGTGTATCTTTATACGTATATGCTTCTAAACTGTTGTGTTCTGAGCACTTCTGCAAAAACAGTGATTATGTGCGAGTGAGGTGAAAGTGTTGAATGATGATGAAAGTATTTTCTTTTTGGGGATTTTCTTTCTTTTTGGGTCACCCTGCCTCAGTGGGAAATGGCCGACTTGTTGAAAAAAAAAAAAAATTTAAATCCATATAAATTGTATCCCACCAAGGCCAATAAGCCTAACCTCCATAGTGGGAAAATTTTTGAATCAATAATTGCTGAGGCAGTTCGTAGCCACTTTGGAAAGCATAAATTAATCAACGAATCTCAGCATGGTTTTACAAAGGGGCATTCCTGCCTTACGAATTTATTAATTTTTTTTCGCTAAGGTATACGAGGAGGTAGAATATGGACTTTATTAAGGGCTCTGACAGAGTCCCACATCAGAGACTACCGAGGAAAATTAAGGAACATGGAATAGGAGGAGAAATTTTTTCCTGGACAGAGGCATGGTTGACAGATAGGCAGCAGAGTTTGCATAAATGGGGAGAAATCAGAGTGGGGAAGTGCCATGAGCAGTGTTCCACAGGGGTCAGTGTTGAACCCCCTGTTGTTCACAATCTACATAAACGACATTGATGAGGGCATAAAGAGCGCCATAAGCAAGTTTGCCGATGACACTAAAATAGGCCATCGAATTCATTCTGACGAGGACATTAGAGCACTCCAGGAAGATTTGAATAGACTGATGCAATGTTCAGAGAAGTGGCAGATGCAGTTTAATATAGATAAATGCAAAGTTCTAAATGTTGGACAGGAAATTAACCATGCCACATATAAACTAAATAATGTAGATCTTAATATTACGGACTGCGAAAAAGATTTAGGAGTTCTGGTTAGCAGTAATCTGAAACCAAGACAACAGTGCATAAGTGTTCGCAATAAAGCTAACAGAATCCTTGGCTTCATATCAAGAAGCATAAATAATAGGAATCCTCAGGTTGTTCTTCAACTCTATATATCCTTGGTTAGGCCTCATTTAGATTATACTGCACAGTTTTGGTCACCGTATTACAGAATGGATATAAATGCTCTGGAAAACATACAAAGGAGGATGACAAAGTTGATCCCATGTATCAGAAATCTTCCCTATGAAGATAGACTGAGGGCCCTGAATCTGCACTCTCTAGAAAGGCATAGAATTAGGGCATTATGATTGAGGTGTATAAATGGAAGACAGGAGTAAATAAAGGGGATGTAAATAACGTGCTGAAAATATCTAGCCTAGACAGGGCTCGCAGCAATGGTTTTAAGTTGGAAAAATTCACTGGTTTGTTAATAAAGTTATGGATGAGTGGAACAAACTCCCGAGTACAGTTATAGAGGCTAAAACATTGTGTAGTTTTAAAAATAGGTTAGATAAATACATGGGTGGGTGTGAGTTGGATCTGATTAGCTTGTGCTACTAGGTCAGTTGCTGTGTTCCTTTCTTAAGTGAATGTGACCTGACCTGACTAGGTTGGGGCATTGGCTTAAGCCGGTAGAAGACTTGGACCTGCCTCGCATGGGCCAGTAGGCCTGCTGCAGTGTTCCTTCTTTCTTATGTTTTTATGTTCTAAGGCAGGGTGACCTAAAAAGAAAAATGAAAATTTTTCTATTTAAACTTAGTAATGTATACAGAAGGGATTACTAGCCCCTTGCTCTTAGCATTGTAGTCACCTCTGATGGCATGCATGGCTTACAGAGAAAGAATTCTATCCACTTTCCCATGGATAGGAGGAAATCAAAAAGAACAAGAACCATTAAGAAAACAGAAGAAAACCAAGATGGTTTTATACACATGTATTTTTTTTTTTTCAACAAACCAGCCATATCCCACCAAGGCAGGGTGGCCCAAAAGGAAAAACCTAAGTTTCTCTTTTTAAATTCAGCAATTTATACAGGAGAAGGGGTTACTAGCCCCTTGCTCCCGGCATTTTCGTCACCTCTTACAACACGCATAGCTTACGGAGGAAGAATTCTGTTCCACTTCCCCATGGAGATAAGTGGAAATAAACAAGAACAAGAACTAGTAAGAAAATAGAAGAAAACCCAGAGGGATGTGTGTGTATATATATATATATATATATGCTTGTACATGTATGTGTCGTGTGACCTAAGTGCATGTAGAAGTAGCAAGATGTACCTGAAATCTTGCATGTTTATAAGACAGAGAAAAGACACCAGCAATCCTACCATCATGTAAAACAAGTACAGGCTTCTGTTTTACACTCACTTGGCAGGATGGTAGTACCTCCCTGGGTAGTTGCCATCTACCAACTTACTATCAATAAATTAAATTTTTTTTTTTCAACAAACCGGCCATATCCCACCAAGGCAGGGTGGCCCAAAAAGAAAAAACATAAGTTTCTCTTTCTAAATTTGGTAATTTATACAAGAGAAGGGATTACAGGTTGGCCATCACTAATCCGGCATCACTGGGACCTGTAGTATGCCGGATTAGTGAGTTTGCCGGATTACAGAGTAGTTAGGTTAGAATACACTTAATTAACCTATCAATAGAGACACTTTCTACTACATCTTCCTCATTTTTATCACTGCTTTCTCCTCCATTGGCTTTCTGCTGTGGATTTACAACCATCTGCACAATTTCTGAGTCAGTATAATGATTCGAGTCAGTACAATGATGAAATTTGAAATTATGCTAGCCGAAATTAGTGCTAGATTACTGATGGAACCAGATAACTGATTGCCGGATTAGTGATGGTCAACCTGTACTAACCCCTTGCCCCCGGCATTTTAGTCGCCTCTTACTACACGCATGACTTATGGAGGAAGAATTCTGTTCCACTTCCCCATGGAGATAAGAGGAAATAAACAAGAACAAGAACTAGAAAGAAAATAGCAGAAAACCCAGAGGGGTGTGTATATAAATATATATGCTTGTACATGTATGTGTAGTGTGACCTAAGTGTAAGTAGAAGTAGCAAGATGTACCTGAAATCTTGCATGTTTATAAGACAGAGAAAAGACACCAGCAATCCTACCATCATGTAAAACAAGTACAGGCTTCCGTTTTACACTCACTTGGCAAGACGGTAGTACCTCCCTGGGTAGTTGCCATCTACCAACTTACTATCAATAAATTAAAAATGCATGTATAAAATTACCTTAAAACATATTAAAAGCATAAAAATTAAAAATACAGTGGAACCTCAAAAATTGAACTGCTCCCAATACAACCAATTATGTAAGTGTATTTTTGTAAGTGCTTTTATAAGTGTATTTTTGAGGGTCTGAAATGGACTAATCTAATTTACATTATTCCTGATGGGAATAAATTCATTCGGTAAAGGCACTCGAACAGCCTTCTGGACTGAACAAAGTTTGATATTTGAGGTTCCACTGTATCTTAAATCCATGAAAAAACAGGATTTAGGATTTGTGATAAGTGCAAATGAACTGCTAGATGATAAATGAAGGCAAAACTTGTTGGAAACTTGCTATGTAGTTCATACCAGAGTGGATCATCTTCAGTAACGGAGAAGACGAAGTGTGTCATGTAGTATATGTTAGCTACCAAGTGGGAACACTGAGCTTGTACCACAACCGTTGTCAAAAGAGCCACCAGCTCCTTGGTACTCAGCACCAGTTCGGGTTCTCCTTCTGGAAATATATAACATTTTGTAAAAGGTAATTATTTCCATCTAGAACTCATTATTATAATGCATTACTTTGTCTAAAATACTAGGTGACAGAGAATCTATAAATCACACAAAGATGTGAAGAAAATTAAACAAATACACTCCCCTGCCTTATTTAATACCTTGGTCTTTATACTGATGCAGAGTAACCCTGGCTTCTTTAGCCTGAGCCTGGATCAGATCAATCGTTGAGTTAACACACTGAAGGCGGCCCACAGCACTCTCCACACTTGGCAGAGAGGCCAATTCCACCACCTAAAATCAAGTGTCAAGTGATAATGATAACTCTAATTATATATCCATTTAATTGACTCAAGCAAACCAAAGGAAAATGTCAGGGTTTTGGGGAAACTTTATTGAGCAAAAGAAGATTCTTAAGCTGAAATTACAATTACTGTGTGTGTGATACGTCATAAACTATTACCGGCCAGCACCTCACAAATCCATCGTTAAGTGAGGAAAGACTGTAATGTGATTAATAATGGTAACCTAATAGAATAAAAAACAAAATAATTCAATAAGTAAAGTTTAAATTCTTAATTATACAGTCCACTAAATACTCAGTTTTACTCATGTAAATTGTCATAATATGCAGGAACTATATGTGCCTAATCCAGGGTGCCAGAGTTAGTTGGGAAGCTGAAACAGTGGGCATTGAAGGAGGGGCACTGTTTGCGACCCCAGTGTCCCTAAAGTCCCACAAGTCTCCAGGATACATCAATTTCAATAAGTTACAATTTGGTTATGTGTCATGAGTCCTCCCCTAAGTGTGGGTGAAATATTAATTTTGAGACTGTGTTCTTGTGAAAATCCCCTATACTGTACTTCAAGAAAATTGACTCATCAGTCACATGATATAGGGATCTTAGAAAAATAAGCCCACGGCATGCTTTCTTGGGTTGTCCTGGATTATTAACTCTCTAGGGTTCCTAATATGGCTAAATTACCCTTCAGTGACAAAGTGAAACAAAATACCAGCATGATGAGGCATGCTGAACTTAGTGATTTTTTTATTGGTTGTTATTTTGTCACAATGAACACAAGACTCTTGTCAATCACAACATAGGTCAAGCTGCATTCAGAATGTGGCTGCAAAAAATAATTTGAAGATTTGAATCATAAATAGTTTATTATGCACTAGAAGATTTATGTATTAAGTAGTTAAGTATTACTCATGCCCTACCCATCAAATATAAAGCAATTTGTGAATAAGTAAACAGGAAGAAAACTTCAAGACAAACAAAAGCCCTTCTTAACCCTTTGAGGGTCCAGGCCAAAGTTCTGCACCTTGTCCACAGGGTTCAAGAATTTAAAAAAAAAAAAAAATCTTATGAAATGGTAGAGAATTTTTTTCTGAAGGTAATACAACAAAAAGTACAAAATCTGATGGAAAATTGACGAAATTACACTATCGCGAATTTTACTGTGTCAGCAACATTTACACATCGGCAATTTTGCCCACTTTGACTCCTATTTAAGGTCAATCACATCATTCCAGTTGCCCAAATTCTTAGCTATTTCATTAGTATCACTTCTATTTTATCGAATGAGCACAAGAAACTGCCCAATCAACTATTTCAACTACCCAATAAAGTGATCAGAAATGGGTAATTTGGCCAATTTCACACAAAGTTCAAAATATTCCAATTTCAAATTAGGGTCTAGAATAAACAATGCAGGCATTCCTGGAACTAAAATAACATTTCCTCTGTTTATTAGTTATGTTTCTAGGGCTTTACAGATGAATTCCATTTTGATTTTTTATTCACATATAGAATTTTTATTCACACCAAAAACTAGAAGTTATTATAATTTTTTTTTTTTTTTCAACAAGTCGGCCATCTCCCACCGAGGCAGGGTGACCCCAAAAAATAAAGAAAATCCCCAAAAAGAAAAATACTTTCATCATCATTCAACACTTTCACCTCACTCACACATAATCACTGTTTTTGCAGAGGTGCCCAGAACACAACAGTTTAGAAGCATATACGTATAAAGATACACAACATATCCCTCCAAACTGCTAATATCCCAAAACCCCTCCTTTAGAGTGCAGGCATTGTACTTCCCATTTCCAGGACTCAAGTCCGGCTATATAAAAATAACCGGTTTCCTTGAATCCCTTCACTAAATATTACCCTGTTCAAACTCCAACAGATCATCAGGTCCCAAATACCATTCGTCTCCATTGTAATAATTGTATAAATAATATCAGTGCATTCGTGAATGTATATCAGACCCACCAGTTGACGTGTATTGGACGCGTGACATCATCTGTTTACTCTTGAACATTTCCACTACTTTGAGCTCAATTTCAAGCCATTTTCAGTACTAAAAAAAAATCATCTCTATTTCTGTAACATATTTTCCATTCTATCAAATAAGACCAAGAAACTGTGAATACCACAGTAAAAACCACACAAAAATTCACCGCAAAGTTGCTATTTTAATCAAAAAACAATGTCGCAGTTTTTTTTCTCATTATGCACTGTGTGCTGCAGGATTTGCTTTCTATGGTGCACACTTATCACATAGATCCATTCTCTCATATCTAGTCCCAAATTTACCGCTTACAGCTTATCTGAGCGAGCCGAGTTCATGGCGTAGAACTACGACACTGACCCTGGCTTCAAAGCAGTAGAACTACACGACGGACCCTCGAAGGGTTAATGCTAGGTTTACTGACAAAATAAATGCAAACTCCAATAAGGCATTGTAAGAAAACTTTAGAATAGTATATGGTTAAGGAATTCCTGGAACAAGAGAAATGAGAAATGGAATACAGTTCAACATCAAGTATGACAATGTACAAAGCAGTGTGTGTACATAGATGCCACACTAGGGCAGTAACATCTTGCTGTCTCTTGGTCATATACCAGTATTAAGGAAAATTGATTGAGTGATTAATTCATTTTGGATCATACAAATGGGAAACAAATAGTGGAGAAATATCCAACAGGAATATACAGCAATGATATATTAAGAGAAGTCTGATGTCAAGAGGAGCAACAGAGCAGCTGAGATCAAAATCTCAAGCGAATGAGTTATCTAGTCATTGTAATTTTGAGGCTTTTGAGTTTAAGTGAAATTCATAGGTCAGTAATGACATTTATGTATGTTAATAAGATCAAGAAAAATAAGCAACTACCAGATGTTAACAAGAAAACAGTAATAGGAACAGATAAGGTAGCATGTGGGTTTTAAAAGTATATATAACATCTAAGCTATTTACTGGAATTTGAAAAGAATTTTATTACAAGATATAAACAAACTATTTTAATTTTTCTAGAAAAAATAGTAGAGGTAAAAAGAGCAGCAATGCTATACAAAATTACAGGGCAAACACTGTATATTTTGTCTATATTCCCTACACACTTAAATATAATGTTTGTTAATAAAACAGTCAACGTAGTTTTTTGTATGAAGTGAAAACAAGTACAGTGGAATCTCTACTTGCGAGCGCATCTACCTGCGAGTTTTTCCAAATATGAGCAGTTGATGGGTTGATTTTTTGCTCCCATACGCGAGCAAAATTTCCATACGCGAGCAAAATTTCCATAAGCAAGCAGACAGAAGATCCTTCATGTGTTAGCCCAAATCACCGACCAGTATGTTTTAAATAAGTGACCCACTGATCAGATCAGATCGACTGGTCCGAACCCTCGACTGGTCTGAACCCTTGATGGTCCGAACCCTTGACTGGTTACAAACGGTTTCGTTGGACAATAAAGCAGACTGTAAACGGATGGGGTTGTAGGCGCCCTTATCAAACACAAACGATAAATATAAATCAGGAATGTACACGGTAAGCTGTCCAACATACAAGTACAGTTAGAAATAGAAATACAAATAGCTAGAGCTTCATTTAAGGAGGTTATTAATAGAGTACTCAAGAGGTTGCTAGTAGAATTACAGTAAATCAACCATTCAAATCATTATGAAGCTCTGTGTAGTCTGCAGTCAATCAAACAAACGGGCTTCCACATGGATAAATTGTCATTTTTGTGGAAATTGGTGTCACGCCCCTTGTGCAGATATCCAAGAACTAGCTACAAGCAGTATTAAAACAGGGAAGTGTTTTTGGGTATGCCCAAATGAGATAAATCTGTGGACTAAAATCACAAGGGTATTAAAAGAGGATAACATCAAAGCTGCTTTCATAGACAACCAGGAAGCTTTCTACAACAGATGGGAACATAAAAAGTCTGGGCTGAATGGTACTGCCCTTGATACTGGCCATGTAGTCAGAAACTGTAAGGCTGGAGGTGATGTCCTGGTAGTCAGTAAATGTGGGGCTGATAGTGCTGTCCTGGGAGACAGTAATGGTGAAGCTGGAGGTGCTGTCCTGGGAGACAGTAATGGTGAAGCTGGAGGTGCTGTCCTGGGAGACAGTAATGGTGAAGCTGGAGGTGCTGTCCTGGGAGACAGTAATGGTGAAGCTGGAGATTTTGTCCAGGTAGTCGGGAATTATACGCAGGAAGGAATACACATAAATGACCTCATAGGGGACAGGAGCCGTAGTGGGGAAACAAGTGTAGTCAAAGATAAGATAAAACCAATATTGCAAACTAGAAATACCACAGGAAATAGCAAACAAGAGGACTCCACTAGCAATAGTGAGGATATATTACCAAAAACAACTGGTGGGAGCTCCATTGTTGGTGCTAGGGAGGATAGGAATAAGACAGGGAAACATGCACCAACAGGGAATACAGTCACAGAAACCCAAGGCAAACGGAAACCAAGCCTGTGCACATACTATGCACTTGGTATCTGCAGACATGGGAAATCTGGAAAAACAGACGGGACGTGCAACTATGACCACCCTAGAAAATGCCATGCCCATATGACAACAGAAAAATGCAAACTCCCTTCCTGTAAGCTTTTTCACCCTGAAATGTGTACCTCTTCAGTACAGGAAAGACTGTGCTATAACTTAAATTGCCAGGCACACAATCTAAAGGGGACATAAATATACAAAACATCTAGGCCATGGGAAAACCTGGGTAGCCACAGCCACTCAAGAGGGAGAGGTTTTTTAGTGCCAGGAAGGAAAAAAAACTGGCAGGAAATGGCAGAATTCGTACACCAAATCCAGTCATTCCTGGAGTGGAACCACAGTCGATGGCCCCCACTCCAAACCAACAGATACAGATACTAATGCCGGAAAAAAAATCCCCCCCCCCCAGTACCAACAATACCACCAGTCCGATGACATTCTTCTTTGCAAATATACAGGGTCTAAAGCCAGCAACAAACAACAAAATACCTTTCATCCGTGGACTGCTTGCAGAGGCAAAGGCAATGTTCGCGGCTTTCACTGAGACCCACATAAAGGATCACTTGGACAATGAAATATGGATCCCAGCTTACAACCTATACAGATGTGACAGAGTGAACAGGCAAAAGGGGGAGGTTGGCCTGTACATTGCAGAGTCACTTGCTTGCACAGAACTTCTTAATGCCTCAAATGATGTAGTGGAAGTTTTAGCAGTAAAGGTCGAGAACCAAAACCTAGTCATTGTGGTAGTCTACAAGCCTCCGGATGCAACATCCCAGCAATTCCAGGAACAGCTGTTAAAAATTGACCACTGTCTGGAAAATCTGCCAGCTCCTGCACCCAACATCTTGCTCCTGGGGGATGTTAACTTAAGGCACCTAAAATGGAGGAATATAGCAAATAATATTGTTGCAGTAATAACACCAGGAGGCAGCTCTGATGAAAACTCACACTCACACGAGCTTTTAAATCTCTGCACAAAATTCAATATAAACCAGCAAATAATAGAGCCTACTAGACTGGAGAATACACTAGACCTCATCTTCACTAACAATGATGATCTGATAATTAATGTCACCATATCAAAAACAATATACTCAGATCACAACATAATTGAGGTTCAGACATGTATCCGTGGAGTTCCAGACCGACATAATGAGACTAGTCACGAGGGAGCATTCACCAAATTCAACTTCAATAACAAAAACAAAGTGGGACCAAGTAAATCAAGTCCTAACCGATATAAGCTGGGAAGATATACTAAGCAACACAGACCCCAACTTATGCCTAGAACAGATTAACTTGGAGGCACTCGATGTATGCACAAGGCTTATTCCTCTAAGAAAAAGGAGGAGTAGATGTAAAATAGAAAGAGACAGGCGCTCCCTTTACAGGCGATGGAAAAGAATAACAGAGCGGCTAAAAGAGGTCAATATATCTGAAATGCGTAGGGAGACATTGGTCAGAGAAATAGCAAGCATCGAACTTAAGCTAAAGGAATCTTATAGGAGTCAGGAATCTCGGGAAGAACTAAAAGCCATAAATGAAATCGAAAGAAACCCAAAGTATTTCTTCTCCTATGCCAAATCAAAGTCAAGAACAACGTCCAGTATTGGGCCCCTACTTAAACAAGATGGGTCCTACACAGATGACAGCAAGGAAATGAGTGAGCTACTCAACTCCCAATATGACTCAGTTTTTAGCAAGCCGCTAACCAGACTGAGAGTCGAAGATCAAAATGAATTTTTTATGAGAGAGCCACAAAATTTGGTTAACACAAGCCTATCCGATGTTATCCTGACACCAAATGACTTCGAACAGGCGATAAATGACATGCCCATGCACTCTGCCCCAGGGCCAGACTCATGGAACTCCGTGTTCATCAAGAACTGCAAGAAGCCCCTATCACGAGCCTTTTCCATCCTATGGAGAGGGAGCATAGACACGGGGGTCGTCCCACAGTTACTAAAAACAACAGACATAGCCCCACTCCACAAAGGGGGTAGTAAAGCAACAGCAAAGAACTACAGACCGATAGCATTAACATCCCATATCATAAAAATCTTTGAAAGGGTCCTAAGAAGCAAGATCACCACCCATCTAGAAACCCATCAGTTACACAACCCAGGGCAACATGGGTTTAGAACAGGTCGCTCCTGTCTGTCTCAACTATTGGATCACTACGACAAGGTCCTAAATGCACTAGAAGACAAAAAGAATGCAGATGTAATATATACAGACTTTGCAAAAGCCTTCGACAAATGTGACCATGGCGTAATAGCGCACAAAATGCGTGCTAAAGGAATAACAGGAAAAGTCGGTCGATGGATCTATAATTTCCTCACTAACAGAACACAGAGAGTAGTCATCAACAGAGTAAAGTCCGAGGCAGCTACGGTGAAAAGCTCTGTTCCACAAGGCACAGTACTCGCTCCCATCTTGTTCCTCATCCTCATATCCGACATAGACAAGGATGTCAGCCACAGCACCGTGTCTTCCTTTGCAGATGACACCCGAATCTGCATGACAGTGTCTTCCATTGCATGCAGACACTGCAAGGCTCCAGGCGGACATCAACCAAATCTTTCAGTGGGCTGCAGAAAACAATATGAAGTTCAACGATGAGAAATTTCAATTACTCAGATATGGTAAACACGAGGAAATTAAATCGTCATCAGAGTACAAAACAAATTCTGGCCACAAAATAGAGCGAAACACCAACGTCAAAGACCTGGGAGTGATCATGTCGGAGGATCTCACCTTCAAGGACCATAACATTGTATCAATCGCATCTGCTAGAAAAATGACAGGATGGATAATGAGAACCTTCAAAACTAGGGAGGCCAAGCCCATGATGACACTCTTCAGGTCACTTGTTCTATCTAGGCTGGAATATTGCTGCACACTAACAGCACCTTTCAAGGCAGGTGAAATTGCTGACCTAGAAAATGTAGAGAACCTTCACGGCGCGCATAACGGAGATAAAACACCTCAATTACTGGGAGCGCTTGAGGTTCCTAAAACTGTATTCCCTGGAACGCAGGCGGGAGAGATACATGATTATATACACCTGGAAAATCCTAGAGGGACTAGTACCAAACTTGCACACGAAAATCACTCACTATGAAAGCAAAAGACTTGGCAGTTGATGCAACATCCCCCAATGAAAAGCAGGGGTGTCACTAGCACGTTAAGAGACCATACAGTAAGTGTCAGGGGCCCGAGACTGTTCAACTGCCTCCCAGCATACATAAGGGGGATTACCAACAGACCCCTGGCAGTCTTCAAGCTGGCACTGGACAAGCACCTAAAGTCGGTTCCTGACCACCCGGACTGTGGCTCGTACGTTGGTTTGCGCGCAGCCAGCAGCAACAGCCTGGTTGATCAGACTGGGCCGTGGGGGCGTTGACCCCCGGAACTCTCTCCAGGTAAACTCCAGACCTCAAGGCAGGTGCCTCGACGCTGGTGAGGGGCTCTTGGTATTGATCTAGGGAATTGTACCTCATTTGTTTGTTGGACTATCATATTGAAACTTGGGCAATGTTTGATGGAAAGACGCTTCTTAACGTACACCAAATTTGAAAGAAGTCTAAGCATAAATAATGGAGTTCACTTCTCAGCAATTAGCCACCCCTTAATGGTATTTTTGTATGGTTTTTATGGTTGTATTCTCGTTTTTTTTTGTCTCATTTGATAGAATGGAAGATATATTACAGAAATAGATATGATTTTGATTGCTTTCACAACAAAAAGTCCCTTGAAATTGAGCTCAATTTAGGAGGAATGTTTGATTGTTTTGACTATGTCCATTCCAATATGCAGTCGTGAATGGGTTGACATTATACAATTATTGAAATAAGGCATAACAGTAAATCTTAGATGAAGTGAGATAGATAAATAAGCCATAGAGTTGATATTAGCAAATTTATTGAAGTACAGAATTCACTGGAACAGATTAATTACATTTCAATTAATTTAAATGAGGAAAATTGACTCTGCAAACAAGCAAATCCAGCTGCGAGCAAGGTCATGGAAGGGATTAAACTCATAAGCAGAGGTTCCACTGTACTTCACTACAGTACCTAATATATAAAACAACCCATTAGAATTTGAAAGAAAGAAGTTCAAGTATTTGACTAACAGACAATTTAGTGAAACATTAATGATGTATATAAAGAAAAAGTGTATACCCAAAAAAGCTTAGCCTATAATTTAGAGGTAGATGACTTACAGCTGCAGGAAGAGGAGTGTAATAATTAGGTGGAACACCAAGCTGAAGAGCAGAGAGATTAGCATGACGCAGGTGTGATAATCTTGTCTTCACCAGCTGATCAACCACTTGGCATCGTTCGCACACTAGCCACCACAACACCTCATGAAGTCGGCCTAACACATAGCTGAAGTAAAGAGTTCTTGTTTAAACATTCAGCTAGAGAGTAGTGAATCAAAACTTGAAGTTGGCTTACATTTCACTTCGTTTTTGGATTGCAGCTGTTGAAGGACCTACAATTATTTATAAATTTTGTAATAAATACTATGAGCATTAAGCAAAATGTAAGCAATATCTGAGTACTGTAGCTTTCCTCTTCTTTCAACAAACCAGCCGTATCCCACCGAGGGAGGGTTTACCTGGAGTTTACCTGGAGAGGGTTTCGGGGGTCAACGCTCCCGCAGCCCGCTCTGAAACCAGGCCTCATGGTGGATCAGGGTCTGATCAACCAGGCTGTTACTACTGGCCGCACACAAGCTCACGTATGAACCACAGCCCGGTTGGTCAGGTACTGACTTTAGGTGCCTGTCCAGTGCCTTCTTGAAGACAGCCAGGGGTCTATTGGTAATCCCCCTTATGTATGCTGGGAAGCAACTGAACAGTCTTGGGCCCCGGACACTTTTTGTGTTCTCTCTCAGTGTACTCTTGGCACCTCTGCTCTTCATCAAGGGAATGTTGCATCTCCTGCCAAGTCTTTTGCTTTCGTATGGAGTGATTTTCGTGTGCAGGTTTGGTACCAATCCCTTCAGGACCTTCCAAGTGTATATTGTCATGTATCTCTCGCCTGCGTTCAAGGGAATACAGATCAAGGACCTTCAACCGTTCCCAGTAGTTGAGGTGCTTTATCACACTTATGTGTGCTGTGAAAGTTCTTTGTACACTTTCCAGGTCTGCAATGTCACCAGCCTTGAAGGGGGCAGCTAGTGTACAACAGTATTCCAGCCTAGAGAGCACAAGCGATTTGAAGAGAATCATCATGGGCTTAGCGTCCCTAGTTTTGAAGGTTCTCATTATCCATCCTATCATTTTCCTAGGAGATGAGGTAGATACAATGTTGTAGTCTGTGAAGGCGAGATCCTCTGACATTATCACTCCCAGGTCCTTCACATTACTTTTCCACTCTATTGTATGGTTAGAATTTGTGGTATACCCTGACACATTTTTAATTTCTTCAAGTTTTCCACATCTGAGAAGTTGAAATTTCTCCTCGTTGAATTTCATATTGTTTTGAGTGACCCATTCGAAGATTTGGTCAATGTCCCAAAAAGAAAAATGAAAGTTTCTCTTTTTAAATTTAGTAATTTATACAGGAGAAGGGGTTACTAGCCCCTTACTTCCGGCATAGTACTGTAGCTATTTCTATATTTAACTGGAGTGAGTGGAGATACCTAGGTAGTAGGTTGGTAGACAGCAACCGCCCAGGGAGGCACTACCGTCCTGCCAAGCGAGTGTAAAACGAAAGCCTGTAATTGTTTTACATGATGGTAGGATTGCTGGTGTCCTTTTTTCCGTCTCATGAACATGCAAGATTTCAGGTACGTCTTGCTACTTCTACTTACACTTAGGTCACACTACACATATATGTACAAGTGTATATATACATACCCCTCTGGGTTTTCTTCTATTTTCTTTCTAGTTCTTGTTCTTGTTTATTTCCTCTTATCTCCATGGGGAAGTGGAACAGAATTCTTCCTCCGTAAGCCATGCGTGTTATAAGAGGCGACTAAAATGTCGGGAGCAAGGGGCTAGTAACCCTTTCTCCTGTATATATTACTAAATTTGAAAGGAGAAACTTTCGTTTTTCCTTTTGGGCCACCCCGCCTCGGTGGGATACGGCCGGTGTGTTGAAAGAAAGAAAGAGTGGAGATACGTGGTTTCTATGACTTCATGTGCTGTTGGAGTGTGAGAAAGGTAACATTTATGAAGGGATTCAAGGAAACTTGACAAGAGTCTTGGAGGTGGGAAGTACAGTGCCTGCACTCTGAAGGAGAGGTGGAGATATGTTGCAGTTTTTTTGAACTAGGGTATCAGCATACCTCTAGCAAGATAGTGATGGAGTGAGTGATGCTGAAAGTGTTCCTTCTTTTTCAGGCCATCCTGCCTCAGTGGGAAACTGGTGATGTTATAAAAAAAAAATTCTGATACAGTACAATAACGAATACTACAGACCATTTTTATGGAAGTGATTGGACATTTTTAAAACTGCAAATTATTCATTATTTTTAAAATGTTATTCTTAATTTTGTTTACAAGAGTTTCCCTTCCTTAAGGGTATGGCTAAAAATGTAATTTTCCTTATAAAAATATTAGCACTAAACCACCTTCACAATTTTATCCCAATAAAAACTTTTTCTGTAACTTTGGTCTTTCTCTTCAAACTTTAAGCATTTTTGCAGCAAAACTTAATTAGTTGCTGATTTCACTCTTAAACATATGAAGAAGTTATAATTTCCCAGCAGACTATATCATATGGAAAAAATAGCAATTGTATCAGCAAGTGAATATACATAGATTTACAAGAGCCATGGAAAGCATCAGCAAAGGCATTAAGCATCAGAAAAATATTAATGGTACAGAGACAGGAAATCAGGAGTCAATGAGAGGAATAAATAGAGGTAAGAAAGTGTGATGCACACCAATTAATTCTACCTTTGCTTCTTCTTTCTAATTCATTTAAGAAAAAATGACTGCAGAATGTACCCCACTTTATCAACCTGGCATTTATTCGTAGCACTACCAGTCATCAACACTACAGTAGATGCGTTGCTTATTTTGTTAATGATATCCAGAAAAATTACCTGAAGCTGAGTGCTCGAATACACAAATAACCCACACAGAGGAGAAAGAAACTTTGTGATGACATTTTTGTCCAATTTGAACCATTAACTTCTCCTGAAATCGTAGTGACAATTGCAAACAAACCATACCACGGGTTAGGCTCGAAGCTGCAGTCAGAGTCGTAAAACCCCAGACTGACGCGTTATCCACTGGGCCAGTTGGCTTCAATAAGATTCATCAAGTTAGGTATATAAATATGGTGTATAAATATACCTAGCAGGATGAATCATATTGTAGCCAGCTGGCCCAGTGGATAACGCATTGGTCTGGAGTTTTATGACTGACCGTGGATTCAACCCCACCCATGGTATGGTTTGTTTACCACTAACTAGTCACACTAGTGACTAGTTAATGGTAACTGTGTAATATTCTTCAATAAAATTTCATTTACTAATTTTAATTAAGAAGATTTAGCCCCTATTTTATATTCACTACTGTTTCTTTTCCTAAGTTAAAATTCCCCAAGTTGGAGACCTACTGCATCCACTCCAACCACAGCTACTATACTTCCCATTCATACCTTAACTATTACATAATAAAAAAACAAAAAGAAACAAAAGAGATGAAGGGTACATTCCAGGAAGGGCTGGAAGGAGAGTGTGAAGATTTGGAGCTGTGGAAGCTTGATCATCCAGGATGCATGTGTGAGCTTGAGTGGATACAAGTGGGTTTTGTGACTTGACATGCTGTTTAAGTGCAAGTAAATTAACTTCCATGAATGGATGGGAAACTGGGTGGATGAACTCAAGTTTTGGAGGCAGGAAGTAGAGTGCTTGTACTTTGAATGAAGGGTAATGTTGCAGCTAGGAGGGACATTTGTATTGTGATCTTGATTCACTTCTGTAAAGGCAACTAGAGAAAGATTGATGGTGAATTTGTTGCCTTCGTTGGGTCACCCTACCATGGTGGGAAAGAGCCTATGTGATAAATAAAAGTTATCAACACAATCCCATGTCCAACTAATAAAAAGTTCAATAACCAACACTATCACAATGATTCATGAAATCTTAGTAACAAAACTGGAAGCAAATCACAGAACTAACACCATTATCAATTCCAACATAGTCACTTACATCTGTGACCTCATCCTGATACTTACTAATCCAGTGCTCTAAACAATACATCCTGGAAGCTAGTATTCATTTGAAGAGTTGGTGAATGCTTCTTGAGTAGTGTCTCCCAGCAGTGGATGAGCACATCTTGTAGGACATTCTGCATCTGATCCACATCATTACCTGGATGAATGTGCTTAGAGGCTTCCAACACCTTTTTATCAATCTCTTGAAGGAGTGGCTGGTGACAGCGGAACTTGCGCAAGAAAACTTCTGCTCTGAAATTAAGATTAACAAACTAATAGTCTGTGAACAGACTAACTTACAAAAGTTCTTACAAACACCAAAAGTTAACTAGGTTTATATTAAATGACAGCTATGTGTAACAAATTTATAAAAAATATAGTACAGTGGACCCCCGCATAACGATCACCTCCGAATGCGACCAATTATGTAAGTGTATTTATGTAAGTGCGTTTGCACGTGTATGTTTGGGGGTCTGAAATGGACTAATCTACTTCACAATATTCCTTATGGGAACAAATTCGGTCATTACTGGCACCTGAACATACTTCTGGAATGAAAAAATATCGTTAACCGGGGGTCCACTGTATATTACTGCAGCTAAGGTAAATAATTAGTGAGTACAGTAGTGAGCATTATGATAAACAGCAAACATAACAGAGAAACATCAAACTGTAAGATCTTTAACTTGGGTTGAAAGACAGATGTCAATAGACATTGTAGTAAAAAGACACTTATAATAGAACAAGCATTTATCTTGATAATGTTTCACACATACAGTTGCTAGTGAGGGGGTTCTTCATACAAGGAAATGAACCAAGCCATCTCTTCTGTGGATCTCACCTGACAGCCACTTATTCTCCAAGCACTGTATGATTCTTGAGGGATTAGCAATTAACATGATTATAATAATAATTTACTTACAGGTGAGCTTGAAAAGGTTCACCTGTGAGCAAATGTTACTGTAATAAAGGCATGGTCTGCTGTATCTTTGTACCAGCATGATTAACTTACTGAGCAAACGAGGTGATTGTTGTTGAGAGCAGCTGAGTTGACACTTCAGTATCTTGATCCTGTGTAGTACTGAGCAATCTGTCTAACAGCAAAATATGAATAACTTTATCCTGAAAAGAAAGACAACATTATAGCACTTCTGAATCAATTTCAAGGTACATATTTTAACATTTCCACAAAAGAAAACTCCAAAAAAAAAACTAAACTATCATAACTGGGACAAGGTAATGATATTTCTAAAAAAAATTGAAAAGTATATCAGTTTCCTGAAATAAGGCAAGTACTGTATGCTGATTTCTCTGGTATTAGTTATAGAAAAAAAACTAAATACAGATGCTCGTAGGGCAAATGATGTACTGCTGTGAACAAAAAACAAGAAAATAAAAGAGGAAAGATATAACCAAAAAAAAAAAACTGGTTTAGGTGCCAACTCTTAAATGCCAGTAAATAACCTATAGGTGATTTTAAATCTAATGGGAACAACCTTATATTAAACTTGCCTTTACAGTGATCAGGTACTCATTAAGAACAGTTGCCTTTGAAACCACAACCTCTGTTCCCTCTTCTTCATTGGAGATGATGACTCGCGGTTCCTCACCAGTAATTTCATATATCAAGCCCTCTCCACACAGAGCGCTTACATATTGACTGTACACCAAGGAAAGATAAAATTTGTGAACATGATTATTATATTATACTCCCAAAATGCACCAAACCCATATTATAAAGCATTGCAGAGATGAGTGAAAACTATGAATGAAAGAATGAAGAGTCCAGGTCATGCGGAAGTCAGAGATGCCAGAGGGCCATGTAGAACACCGGTACCACTTTCAGGCAACAAGCATCTGAAGAATTGGACACGTGCAACATCTGCGTATTTTTATTTGCAAACATTTTGCTATCCAGTGGCCTTATCTGGTCGATATTATATATCATTCATGTACAATAAACAATTACCCAAAAGTGATTCTATACTCTGAGGAGAGTTCATGGCTGTGATGGGGTCATTAAAAGGAGTCACAATCATATGGGATCCAGGAGAATGAGCCTCTATCACATAAGAAGGAAAAAGAAAAAGGGCAACTTTGAGAGTAAACAAAAGGAAAGCAAGTACTGACTCTGAACTACACTCATCTCCAGTGTGAGAGTCAGAAATGTTGTTCTCATCCTCTACCCTACCTGGTGCACAACACCAGCATGGCACCTCAAGAATTAACAGATCTAGGGTTAGCAAAATCCTCTCATTAGTCTAAAGCAAAAATCATGTGACTGTCTTTCAGTCACTAACTGTAGTGGGTGAACCAGAAAGAATACCAGGAGTTATGCACCTCTGCTTGCCATTCATGGAACCACAGGCAAACTCTGGCAATACTTCTATCAATGGCCCAGTCTGATGTCCTCCCAATGTATCACCAGAGGATCACCTGACCTGTATTAAAATGATCCACTGTTCATTGGGTGGAGTAACACAAGCACCACAGCACTACAATGGAAGCTACATTAGCAAACAGTTGATAGTGGTTTCTTTTCCTTGCCCAGAAGCTGAATTTTACAAAAGGAGCAAATTTTCCCATATATGAGGTCAAACAGAGAAGGGTTGAGATATTTACACTCAATCTGAAGCAGGGGAAAAAATATCTAGTTACTTAATCAAGAGCCCCTCTGACATGATAAGAAACCTCCTTAAAGGGGAGGAGTGAGCATGAACTTTCTAATACAAAGCCTTAAGATGGCATATCTCATACAGCCTGAACTCTCAGTTTTATTTAAAATGACCTTACACTTAAAAACCACTTATTTCATGCACTGAAAATCATTTATCATATTAGTCTCTAGTGGCATTAGAATGGGAGCATAAAGAACTTGTGATATCAGGTTTTTACATATGCTGTAACACACTTGATGACCTACTCACCCAGTTGAGCTATACTGCTTCAGAGCATGTGCTTCTGAAAAAATGAGATATTGCCATGAGCAATGCAACAAACATATCTTACATAACTTAACTCTTAACTAACATTCAGTTTATATATAATAGTAATGCTTACATAACTTTAATAACTCATTCACACTGAGTCTTACACAAACTATTTTGTCCTGGCAATGTTTTATTGTAATTATTAAACTAAGAGCAAACTACCAAAAATATAATGAAGTTCATACTATGAAAAATTTTCAGCATTATATAAAAATACAGAACTGTATATGTGATTTTTTCCTTACTAAAGCATCATTAGTGAACCTAGTTAATGATCAATCAACATTATCCATCACTTGAATTCTTCAGTTTTTTTTTAACATGTTGGCAGTCTCCTACCAAGGCAGGGTGACCCAAAAAAGAAAAACACTTTCAACTAATGTGACATTTTATTATGGCAACGTTTCGCTCTCCAGGAGCTTTATCAAGCCGTTACAAACAGTACATGGACACAGAGGGTATATATAGGCTCAGAGTGAGGTGCAATACTAGTGGTGGTAGTAGTAGTGATATAAGTTGTAGTGGTAGTGATGGTAGTGATACAAGTTGTAGTGGTAGTAGTAGTAATACAATATGTTAGAACAATAAACTTGCACATGAGTAAAGGATATAAGAGCTATTACTTGGGAAACATAAAAATTGGTTAGACAAATATCCGCAGATGCAAGTGTCTTGAATCTTCACTAATAGCCGTTTCTAATACTATTAAATAAAACAAAGGCAGCTTCATCTCTGAAGTCTTAGTAAGAATCCTCCTGAAAACAGTAAACCCTGCCATCACTTTAGTCTCTCCTGTTAATACTACACAAGCAGATTACAGAGAATGAACATTGAAACAGGCCTTCTCTATCCAGCCTCCAATAGAAATATTTGTCTAACCAATTTTTATGTTTCCCAAGTAATAGCTTTTATATCCTTTACTCATGTGCAAGTTAATTGTTCTAACATATTGTATTACTACTACAGTACTACCACTACAACTTATATCACTACTACTACTGCTACCACTAGTATTGCACCTCACTCTGAGCCTATATATACCCTCTGTGTCCATGTACTGTTTGTAACGGCTTGACAAAGCTCCTGGAGAGCGAAACGTTGCCACAATAAAATGTCACAATAGTTGCACTTGTGTCCTTTGACTTTACATACTGTCGGTAATTCTACCAACTTTATTACAAAAACACTTTCACAATCAGTCACACAAAATCACTGTCTTTGCAGAGGCATACAGTAAATAAAACATAAATGTTTCTAATTTAAATGTCTAAATAACTTCAAAAATCTGAAGCTAGTCTGAAAATTTAAGAAGGTAAAAGAGAATGGATAAGAATATTTATTAAGGCCAACATATATTAGACTTAGTTGGACTTATAAATTACATACAACTACCTTTCTCCTTACCTATGATAGGTAGTGTAAGAGGTATATTCTCTATGGCAGACTGCTGGGGCACACATATTACCCAGTTGGGTTCACACCATCTTGCCATCTCTTCTCCATGGTGTTCCTGGTGGCAATCAGTGATGATAATTTCCAGTTTCTGTTACTTATCACATTTCAGAAAAATCATGCACAGAAATAGCCTCTTGCTCCTGGAATTTTAGTTACTCTTTTTTATTGTACACTTCAATTATATCTCCCCTAATTCATCATCCTTTGTCATCCTTTTCTGTATAATATTAGGTGCATGTATGTCAATATGGAGACCAGAGCTGAGCACCATACTCTAAATTGGGACTTCTATTATTTATATTTATATTAGTTTTATTGCAACTATTAATGCAATGTTTTTTGGCTTTTAATTTCTGCCAACCTAAACTCCTAAATCTGTTTTGCATTTACTCTGATTTAAATCTACATTAATTAGCATAAGTGCCACAGTTATTTTCTTCTAGGTTTAGAACCTTACTTTTGTCTGAAGTGACCTGCAGCTGCCACTTCTCTGACCACATCATCAACCTATTTAGGTCATCCTAGAAATTTCTTGTGTCCACATTAGAAATTATTTGACAGCCTATTTTAGTGTCATCAGCAAACTTGTTCCCTCTTCCCGCAAGGGTCCCAATATTGACCCTTGTGATACATCACTCATAACAGGTCCCCATTGTTTTCTCCTATTAATGCAACCTCAACTACTGGTCAGCCATGTCTTGATCAAAGAAATAATTTTCCTCCTATGCAATCTGCCAGTGCAGTCTGGGCTTACTGAAGACCATATAAACAATATCATAACTTTTTTAAGGTTTACCCCCTCGAATACCTTAGCAAAAATGTTAGTACGTAATTAGGTTAGACATATGAAGGTAGCTCTATTCCTTTGGATCAAGAACCCTTCACAGGTATCAAGGTACCTTCCCCAAAGGGCATAAAATATATAAAATTCATGTATGTAAAAGTGAATTTTTTGGCAAGGCAGGAGAAAGGCCTTACCTGAAGATGTTTGTAGAAGACATTGTTGTCAAGGTCATGATCTGTCATGGTTGTTGTAGGCCACAGTACTGCCTGTTGCTGCTGCTGCTGCCACCGCTGCTGCTGCTGCCACCGCTGCTGCTGCTCCTGCTGCTGCTGCTCCTGCTGCTCCTGCTGCTGCTGCTCCTGCTGCTGCTGCTCCTGCTGCTGCTGCTCCTGATCCTGCTCCTGCTGCTCCTGCTGCTGCTGCTGCTGCTGCTGCTCCTGCTGCTGCTGCTGCTGCTGCTCCTGCTCCTGCTGCTGCTGCTGCTCCTGCTGCTGCTGCTCCTGCTGCTGCTCCTGCTGCTGCTGCTCCTGCTGCTGCTGCTCCTGCTGCTGCTGCTCCTGCTGCTGCTGCTCCTGCTGCTGCTGCTCCTGCTGCTGCTGCTCCTGCTGCTGCTGCTGCTCCTGCTGCTGCTGCTCCTGCTGCTGCTGCTCCTGCTGCTGCTTGCCCTCATCAAGCATGCTGCAAAACATATTATGTTAAGCTGGCCAAACATGTCAGAACTGACAGTGAACAATGCAGTAAAAAACTGCAAATACCAGGCATACCTGTACCTAAATAAATTTACTTATATTCCTGTATAAACAGGCCCAGTGTCTACCCCCCTTGAGGGATTCACATGATTATGTCTAGCTCTTATACAACGTCACACAGATTAACCTTATTCTTAATGGTACTCTGTTTTATCAAAAAAATTGCGAGTCTACAAATCACTTGGAACAAAATGATGAGATTCATCCTGGGGCTGGGTCCAAGAGCATGTAGGCCACAATGAATTACAACTGGACACACTGAATGTTGAAGACAGAGTAAAGCAACTGAAGTTAAATCATGTTTATAAAATTGCTCTCAATCAGTATTCTGAATATGTATTTTGCTGTGTACTTTGTCAAGGTTAGCAACCAAAACCAGAATGGTATTTAGGGGAAGTGAGCACAGTCACGTAGTACCTACATTATTATTATCATGGGGGAATGCTAAACCTGTAGAGATTATACAGCACCTGTGGGGAAGGGGGGTGGTGGAAGGCATTCAGGCTCAATTTAGGGAACTGGAGCACAGACAATTCCCTAAACAAAGAGCCCCTCACCAGCATGAAGAAACCTCCACTGAGTGTTGCAGTACCTGGAGTATACCTGGAAAGAGTTTTGGGGTCAATGCCCCCACAGCTCGGTCTGTGACCAGGGCCTGATCAGCCAGGCTGTTACTGTTGGCTGTACGTAAACTGACGTACAAACCTACAGTAGATGGTCAGACCTCAAACACCTTCAATAAAATTGCTGTTTCTTCAACATCTTTTATAATTGTTCCATAACCTGATGACATAGAGCCAGTTTGAAACTGCTTATGAAATCCCAATTATTTTAAGATCACTGAATCAGTTAGTTAATTACATTTGTACCTTGTTCAGCTATCAAAACTTTGGGGCCCAGTCCCTGGACACATTATGTACCTCTGTAATCTTTTGACTACCGCCCACAGGAGGGGTATGGGGTGCATAACAAACATATTAAACTAAAAAAAAACTAAACTATGTCTCAAGAGTTATATTACAAAAATGAGTTGCCACCTACCCAGGCATGAATTTTACAAAGATAATATAGTGCTTTAATACGGAAACTTTTTTGTTAACTGATTTTAAAAAGAAGAGAACAATAAAAGAATGTAAGTTAGTGGCAACACATGTAAGGCTAGTCCTAGCATTAACCAGGTCAGGAATAGACCTAAAAGTTACCTAATAAATGAAACTACACTATTATTATTATAATCAAAACAAAGAGCTAAACCTATTAGGGTCAAATGAAATGAAGGAAAATAATTTGTTGTATAGTTTACATTCTTTAACTTCTTAGGCTGAAGTCTCTATTTAATGTGAACGTAAACTATTAAGTTTACTTTATCCCTATTGTACCTCCTTTTACTGTACCTGACTGTCACGCAGATAAGTTACTAAGCTGTTTTATTCTTCATGGTTAAAATGATGACTTATTTCTTCTATATCAAACAACTAGTTTGCTAATAATAATATATTACAAGGACCACGATACAAATAAGTCACTTTGTCTTTGTTGTTTATCCTTGGTAATATACACACATGTTACTATTAAGACAATTATAATCACCTACAACTTGAGTAAGTGTACTAAAATGTAATTATAAGTGAATAAAGTAACTTACTTAACCACCTGACAACCATATGTGTTGTTGTTGTTGTTGTTGGGTTGTTAAGGACCAAGAAAACTTACTTCCTGCCTCCTGGGGGCACCAATATACTTATATATTACACAAATCTAGACTTTAATTGAAAAAGGAAACAAAGTTTGCTAGTAAAACATAAATTGGAATAATGTTCTTCAATTAGGTGAGGTGAAGGCTTCCCAGCAGTGACAAACATCCCTGATAACATTACAGACAAATTCTTAAAAGATGGTTCCTGGGAATTACCAGCCACCATTGTGCACATAATAAACTTGTCCCTCACCACCAACACTGTGCCTGAGAGGCCACAGTTACTCATATCTTCAAGAAAAAACAGTAGGTCTAATGTCAGCAACTATAGGCCTCTGGGTATACTCAGTGTGATGTCCAGAATTCTATATTTAACTGTACCTAAATAAACTTACCTACTAATCTTAATGATAAAAAACATTCTTCACCAAATTAAACTTCAATAACAGAAACATACAGTGGGACCAAAGTAACTATGTCCTAAATGAATCAAGCTGGCAAGATTTTCTCAACAACACTGATACGAACCTTTGCCTAAAAAATAATTAACATTTTGGCACTTGAGGAATGCTCAAGGCACATTACCCTAAGAAAAAAAAATGTAAACTAGAAAGAGAGATATACTCTCTCTACAGGCGAAGACGAAGAATCACAGAGCTGCTGAAAGGGGCCAGGTCTCTCTGAAACATGGAAGGAGGCGATGGTCACAGAAATACAATATATCCAACTTAAAGCTTAAGGAATCATAAAGGAGCTAAAAATCACAGGAAGAACTATAACAATAAATGAAATTGAGAAAAAAATATGTTAACTTATGCCAGATCTAGGGCAAAAAACACATCCAGTATTGGAGTCATACTGTTATTGCCTTATTACTCTTAAGTTAGTTTTAGGTTTGCCCAAAATGTTCTGCATATAAAGGGGTTTTTGGTATGTACACCCAAATGCCATTCACCTTTATACAAAGACTGTATCATGCTAAAATAAACTTATTCTTATCACTAGAACTAAGGAATCATGTAGCAAATAGTAGACAACAAACTATCACTGCACCTCGGGAAAATAGAAACCATACTCCGTGGCACGAAAAGTAAACTGAAAAGGGTAAATACTTTTAATGCCCAGTGTAATGGGGAACTTATCACTTCAGTATCTTCAGTGAAATATCTGGGAATTCCCTATGACCCAAGCACATCAGAATTAGTAAGTGTCCGGGGCCCAAGATTGTTCAACTGCCTCCCAGCATACATAATAATAGACCCCTGACTGTCTTCAAGAAGGCACTGGACAGGTACCTAGTCAGTACCTGACCAACCGGGCTGTGGTTCGTACATCAGTTTTTGTGCAGTCAGCAGTAACTGCCTGGTTGATCAGACCCTGATCCACCACGAGGCCTGGCCTTAGACCGAGCCGCGGGGGCGTTGACCCCCGAAATCCTCTACAGGTAATCTACAGGAGCAATGTAGTAAAAAAAGCGAAATGCCAAGTTAAAGTTCCTCTACAAACAGACAAGTGTCTACTCACTGAGGCTCGCAAGAACCTATGTCTAACTGGATTGCTAGTGCAGTCAGCTCACACTGAGGTCCGTGGTTCGATCCCCGGTACGGTGGAAACATTAGGACGTGTTTCCTTAAGACACCTGCTGTTCCTGTTCACCCATCAGTAAAATAGGTACCTGGGTGTTAGTGAATTGGTGTGGGTAAGATAAGATAAGATTTCGTTCGGATTTTTAACCCCGGAGGGTTAGCCACCCAGGACAACCCAAGAAAGTCAGTGCGTCATCGAGGACTGTCTAACTTATTTCCATTGGGGTCCTTAATCTTGTCCCCCAGGATGCGACCCACACCAGTCGACTAACACCCAGGTACCTATTTGCTGCTAGGTGAACAGGACAACAGGTGTAAGGAAACGTGTCGAATGTTTCCACCCGCCGGGAATCGAACCCGGGCCCTCCGTGTGTGAAGCGGGAGCTTTAGCCACCAGGCCACCGGGTCACATCCTGGGAGAAAATTGACGTAATTTGCCCGAAATGCTCTGCCTAACAAGGGACTTTCTATATAGTAGTATGTCAGTGATTCACGAAATCGTAATGACACGATTGCAAACAAACCATACCAGTGGCTAACGCGACGGTCTGGAGTTTTGAGACTCTATGACCGCGGGTTCAAATCCCGCCCGTGGTATGGTTTATGTTAATGATGTAAGCTAGGCCTTTATATCTTGTACATGTACTTGCAGAAATAAAGATTCTTCTTCTTCTTCTTCTTCTTCTTCTTCTTATTATTATTATTATTATTATTATTATTATTATTATTATTATTATTATTATTATTATTATTATTATTATTATAATTATTATTATACATTATTTATCATGTAGATTCTTCTTGTTCTTCATGGTACTCTGCTTTAACAAAAAAGTGAAAAACAGACTACAAATCACCCCAATGGAAATATATCAATTAGTCTGACTTTTCTGGGGGATTATTCCAGGTAATTTACAGATACTTATGTATACCTGTACCTAAATAATCTTACATGCATCTCAGTCAACAACAACAGTCTTTGTGGAGCCTTAAAGCTGATGTAAGGCGACCCGACCAACTGACCACATCATAGATGGTGACCATCAGTGATGGGCAGAACACAGTAAGTTCGTCTGTGATGTTCAAAACATATGTAGAGCGAAAAGTTCTCAATCAATCAAAACCAGCCAGCGCTGAAGTCTTGACTACAGGTGTACGTCAGCAGCGTCAACAGTCAGGTGTCTGGAATGTTGTCAACATCAGGCTTAACACACTCTTACCCATCCATCCATGTAAATTAAAACTGAACCTGAGACCGAATTTTAATTAACAAAGAAACTAACAGTGGTTACAAAAGGAGAAGTATGTATCAAGGAAAGCCCTTAGTAATGCAGAGCACTTCAGGAATGCAAAGGATAAATCTTAAAATTATAATTATCTATATGAATTAGTATGTAACACTTTTGTGCTCTCAAGACTTGTGAAAATCTAAAAATTGTAAAACTGAAATAAAATTTTATTGAACACACCAAGAGTCCTACACTTAATTGCCTTCAAAATATCACTAATATATCTTTCTTTAGTGTATAAACACTTGTTTATGTTTGATCGACACTCACGTGTATATTATATAGTGTAATAAACACTTGTTACTGTTTACGGAACACCCATGTGCATATATATTACAATCTAAGAGCTAAACCCATCGAAGTAATAGTGTCAAGAGAATGGGAGTCAATGAGGTTAGAGCCAAGAAAGAGGAGAACCAGCCCACTTAGAGCGAAAAACTGTTCCACAAGGTACAGTACTCCTGGCCCGGTGGCCGGTGGCTAAAGCTCGCGCTTCACACACGGAGGGCCCGGGTTCGATTCCCGGCGGGTGGAAACATTTCGACACGTTTCCTTACACCTGTTGTCCTGTTCACCTAGCAGCAAATAGGTACCTGGGTGTTAGTCGACTGGTGTGGGTCGCATCCTGGGGGACAAGATTAAGGACCCCAATGGAAATAAGTTAGACAGTCCTCGATGACGCACTGACTTTCTTGGGTTATCCTGGGTGGCTAACCCTCCGGGGTTAAAAATCCGAACGAAATCTTATCTGGAGTTTACCTGCAGAGAGTTCCGGGGGTCAACGCCCCCGCGGCCCGGTCTGTGACCAGGCCTCCTGGTGGATCAGCGCCTGATCAACCAGGCTGTTACTGCTGGCTGCACGCAATCCAACGTACGAGCCACAGCCCGGCTGGTCAGGTACCGACTTTAGGTGCTTGTCCAGTGTCTGCTTGAAGACAGTCAGGGGTCTATTGGTAATCCCCCTTATGTATGCTGGGAGCCAGTTGAACAGTCTCGGGCCCCTGACACTTATTGTATTGTCTGTTAACGTGTTAGTGACACCCCTGCTTTTCATTGGGGGGATGTTGCATCGTCTGCCAAGTCTTTTGCTTTGCTCCCACCCTTTTCCTCATATCTGACATAGAAATGTAAGTCACAGCACCGTGTCTTCCTTTGCTGATGATACCAGAATTTGCATGACAGTGTCCTCTATTGAGGACACTGTCAATCTCCAAGCAGACATTAACCAAGTCTTTAAATGGGCCGCAGAAAAACAATATGAAGTTCAATGAAGACAAATTTCAATTACTTCGGTCTGGAAAATTTCGAAGAAATAAAACCTAGATCGGAGTATAAAATAAATTCCAACCACACAATATGTTCTCGCGCTACCATCCTGTGGACGGTAGCGCAAGAACATATGGATACACAAAAGGCCCAGTAACTAGACCCCAAGGGGTTAACATGAATACATTTGGATTTATATCTATATATCTACAGTTCACTTATCTGTTACAACCAAATTTAGGAAATTTGCATAGTATATCTGGTATCTTATTTTCATTAATAAGATATCTTGACATGTCACATAGGTTATTATACTGTCTATCTTTGTATTCCTCAATAAGTGGACAATTAAGCACATAGTGTTCAAGACAGTGACCATATGCCTGATCACATAATTTGCATTTTGTTTGATCATCATCTGTGTCTCCCAAACTGCCAGAAGTATTTGTAACCAAGCCTAAGCCTGGCCACTACAACATCAGTCAGTCTGTTCACATTGCAAGTTGCTCCATAAACATACTTATCTACGTTCATGTTATCATAGTGGGTTATAGATCTACTCAGGCTTCTAACTGCATTTCTATAACAATCATTTTCATTATTTACTTCTCTCCTAATATTATTCCTAATGCTAGACACAGTTATACCAAAGTTATATTGTGCATTCTCCAGGTCTCCAGGTAAACTCCAGGTAAACTCTGATCAGATAGTGATAATGTCAGAAAATCTCACTTTCAAAGATCACAACAATGTACCACATCTGCCAGAGAAATTATAGGATGGATAATGAGAACCTTCAAAACTAAGGATGCCAAGCCCATGATGATTCTCTTCAAACTGCTTATTTACTCTAGGCTGGAATACTGCTGTGCACTAACGGCCCCTTTCAGGGTAGGCGAAATTGCAAACCTGGAGAATGTACAGAGACCTTTCATTGCAACTGTAAATACAACAAAGCGCCTAAATTACTGGGAACGGTTGAAGACCCTTGAATTGTATTCCTTGGAAGGTAGGCGAGAATGATACATGATAATATACACCTGGGAAATCTTAGAGGGACTAGTCCCAAATCTGCACATGGAAATCACTCCCTACAAAAGCAGAAGACTCGGCAGGCGGTGCAACATCCCCTCAATGAAAAACAAGGGCGACATAAGTACACTAAAATACAATATAATAAGTGCCAGGGGCCCAGGATTATGTCTCCTAGGATACATAAGGGGGATTACCAATAGACCCCTGGCTGTCTCCAAGAGGGAACTGGACAGGCACTTAAAGTTAGTTCTCGACCAACCGGGTTGTGATTCGTACGTCGGTTTGCGTGCGGCCAGCAGTAACAGCCTGGTTGATGAGACCCTGATCCACCACGAAGTCTGGTCATGGATCAGGCCGCGGGGACGATGACGCCTGGAACACCTTCTAGCTATACTCCAGGTATATACTGTGGTGATGGCTGAGTGGTCCAGTCTTCAGTCCACCACCAACCATCGTAGTTATAGGTTGAGTGGGCCAGGTGGTCCAGTCTTCAGTCAACCATAGTAGTGATAGGTTGAGTGGGCAAAGTGGTCCAGTCTTCAGTCCACCACCAACCATCGTAGTGATAGGTTGAGTGGGCCAGGTGGTCCAGTCTTTAGTCAACCATCGTAGTGATAGGTTGAGTGGGCCAGGTGGTCCAGTTTTCAGTCAACCATCGTAGTGATAGGTTGAGTGGGCCAGGTGGTCCAGTCTTCAGTCAACCATCGTAGTGATAGGTTGAGTGGGCCAGGTGGTCCAGTCGTCAGTCAACCATCGTAGTGATAGGTTGAGTGGGCCAGGTGGTCCAGTCTTCAGTCAACCATCGTAGTGATAGGTTGAGTGGGCCAGGTGGTCCAGTCGTCAGTCAACCATCGTAGTGATAGGTTGAGTGGGCCAGGTGGTCCAGTCGTCAGTCAACCATCGTAGTGATAGGTTGAGTGGGCCAGGTGGTCCAGTCGTCAGTCAACCATCGTAGTGATAGGTTGAGTGGGCCAGGTGGTCCAGTCTTCAGTCAACCATCGTAGTGATAGGTTGAGTGGGCCAGGTGGTCCAGTCGTCAGTCAACCATCGTAGTGATAGGTTGAGTGGGCCAGGTGGTCCAGTCTTCAGTCAACCATCGTAGTGATAGGTTGAGTGGGCCAGGTGGTCCAGTCGTCAGTCAACCATCGTAGTGATAGGTTGAGTGGGCCAGGTGGTCCAGTCTTCAGTCAACCATCGTAGTGATAGGTTGAGTGGGCCAGGTGGTCCAGTCGTCAGTCAACCATCGTAGTGATAGGTTGAGTGGGCCAGGTGGTCCAGTCTTCAGTCAACCATCGTAGTGATAGGTTGAGTGGGCCAGGTGGTCCAGTCTTCAGTCAACCATCGTAGTGATAGGTTGAGTGGGCCAGGTGGTCCAGTCTTCAGTCAACCATCGTAGTGATAGGTTGAGTGGGCCAGGTGGTCCAGTCGTCAGTCAACCATCGTAGTGATAGGTTGAGTGGGCCAGGTGGTCCAGTCTTCAGTCAACCATCGTAGTGATAGGTTGAGTGGGCCAGGTGGTCCAGTCGTCAGTCAACCATCGTAGTGATAGGTTGTCACTCTCAGTGATTCTATGTAAAATCAAAATGGAATTAAAGGAACTTATGAAAAGTATTTTCTGATGCCATGGAGGTTTAATTTACAATTGTCTTAGTATATAGGAGTTAGTAGAGAGTATTAACCTCCTGCGAGAACATTATAGTGTCACTCATATAACGCAACACAAATATTACCAGTGAAGTCAACACTTAATGTCTCTCGTATAATTTCCAAGATGTGTGGCAATAATTATAATAAATGAGCACTTAACAGTATTGAAAATTTAAGTATACTTGGAGAGGGCTTCGATGATCAATGCATTAATGTCAGACTGCATCCTGTTGTAATTTCAAGTCTTAAACTGATGTCATATCGAATATTATAATCTCACAATTAATATCAGGTTTTCAGTCCTTCAAGGGGTACCTTGATGCTGATGAATGAGGGCTCTTGATCAAAGAAACTTGCGTTAACTTCGTTTTTTTAGGACTGACTTTTTATGATTTCTAGGATAAGATAAGATTTTATTGGGATTGTTAACCCTGGAGGGTTAGCCAACTAGGATAACCCAAGAAAGTCAGTGCGTTACCAAGGACTGCTTGTCTTATTTCTGTTGGGGTCCTTAAATCTTCTTCCCCAGGATGCGACCCACACCAATCGACTAACACCCAGGTACCTATTTGCTTGCTAGGTGACAGGGACAGCAGGTGTAAAGTAACACTCCCATTGAATCTACTCTTGCCAGGGATCGAACCATGGACACTGTGTGAACAGCGAGAGCGTTGCCTACCAGGCCACCCACAGCAATAGGAATCTAGTGGTAGGTGAACAAGAACAGCGGGTGTAAAAAGATTTACTCCTGTGATGAACAAGATACCATGTTCAACATCTGGGTATCTTCATTTGAGAGATGTTTCAAGTATATAAGTTCCTCTCTCATGTCTCGGTATTAAACTGATAAAGTTTACTGTCCAGGTTAAACGTGTCTTATACTGACAAGTAATGATACTTGTCTGACACAGCAACACCATGGAATCTTGCTCTGTAGCTCTATTGCTAACACCTGGCCCAACTAATGAGCATAACCTACTGCCGCTGGTGGGTCCCACCCACTTGTGATGCTGCCTTCAACTGTTGCGCCTCTCCACCTCTCCTCCGGTGTTTTTCTTCCTTCGTGTGATAAAGAATGCCTCTTCTGATCAGCTTCAAGATTTCAATGTTCGTCTCTTACTTTGTTTTTCATTCATAGGTTTTAATGTTGCCATTTGTAAACATCAGTTGGTGATGAAATACTACAAGATTGTGGTCAGCTTGAGAATGATAAATTCAGAGAAGACTATGTGACCAGTAGGTAGAAGGCATCATTGGTGTTGTGCATGGGTCAGTGTAATATTTCAAGAGATTATGTGCTTGTATTCACCCTGGTGGTGGTGGCGTTGGAGTAGCAGCGACAAGATTACTCTCACATCTTTCCTCACACCACCACCTGGCCGCCATCACCTGTGGCTGCTGCTGCTGCTGCTGGTCACTCTCACCCTCCCTGCTGCTGCTGCCCTGCGTCCCACTTCACGTACGTCAACGATCAATATTAGGGGTATACAAAATAGCTTGTACATCAGAGGGATTCAGTAGCAATGTTTACAAGTCCCCAGGTAGATAGGTGACCGTTGCAGACGAACCTGGAGAGTTAGTTACTTGTATGGCCTGGTTCTGTCTTGTTAAACATATGGAGCCTCAGTGACTGACTGAGGTCACCGAGGCTCTCCACTAATACTCATTGCTATTTGATGGATGTACGCTCATATAATTTTTCCAGTGTTGGTGGTGTACGAGGAGTGTGAAGCTGTGGCCAGCACCACCGTCGACCTGGTCACCAGCAGGAGAAGCACCACCACTAGTAACACCAGCACCACACTCCTGGCACTGCCCTGCGGTGCCCAGTCCTTCCCAAATATTTCCAATCCTTCTCACTCAGAAGCGATGGTCGTCATAGCAACTTGCGACGTTATCAGCAAGGCAGTGGGTGCCATAGGGACAATGCCCATCGTACCGGTGCCCACACATACTCCTAAATGCCCCCCAGGGCACCAGGAGTCATGTGCCTTTCTGATGGCTCCTCTGAGACGTGTGCTGGACCTGACGTTGTCATGGGTGATGCACCACGCATGGAATCATGCCATGCTCCTCCACGATCATATCTTGCAACTCAAGGATAATATTGCTCTTGGTGAGTCCTGTTCTTGGTAAGTCCGGCTTTCGGAAAGTCCTGCTCTTTCTGAGTTCAGCTCTCGGTGAATTCAGGACTAGGTGAGTCCTTCTAGTGATAAGTTGCAATAATACCCGTTCAAAGTGTTAGGAGTGGTTTTTCTCTCTTAGGTTTTCACATTCTAATGAAATTATGCAATTACAGAACAGGTGGAACTCGAGCACATTGCAAGCTCCTCTTGTGTTTTGTTTGCAATTGTGTTATTACGATTTCGTGAGTCAGAAATTATCAAAATATAATTAGCATTATCATCATTAACTTGCCACTGGGAAAAAAAATAATCTAGGGAACAATTGCAGTGAAGGACTTCGTGGGAGCAAGTACCCGGCTTGGGACACACCTCTCTTTCCTTGAACTGCCTCAAGTTCACCCCTCTTCCTCAGCAGATTCTGGAACCAAGCTGCAGTTCCTGACTAAGGTTCTACTCGAGATTAAAACGAAACCCTGCCACATGGTCATTGTAGGGAACAAAACCAACGTCATTTCCCTTCTGAAGGAGGTAAGATGATGTGGGGATGTTTGTAGCCGCCTCCTACCTGCTCAAACTGTTCTCCACTCTAGGACCGACCCACCTTGTTTATAATAATTGTAATAGTAATAGTAATAGTCTTTATTTCTATAAGTACATTATACAACTATTGCAGACCTAGCTGACATCACTGACAAACTATACAGAAAGCCCCTGGTTATGCAGAGAATTTCGGGCAACTAAAGTTAATCTTGTCCTTCAGGATGCGACCCACAACAATCGACTAACACCCAGGTGTCTACTTACTTCTAGGTGAACAAGGGCAGCAGGAGTACGGAAACATGCTCAACGTTTCACCCATACCGGGACTCAATCCCGGACCCTTCAGTATGTGAGCTGGGGACGCTGCAAGCCAAATCCCATATTCGAGTTTTTGTGACGTCTCACTTTATCAAGGATAATGTGAGAGATGACGAAAAAGCTTAAAACATTACTACTTTTTTAGTGTGGTTATAATTGCTTATTAAGATATCACCTGTTTTTGTGAACTTATTGCATGCACTTACATATATATACCAAATAAAACGGATTAATCCAATAAATTCATAAGATATTTATTCACAAATATATAAAGTAGAAATGTACTCAGAGACATGTCATTAAGTTAGCATGTTAGCTTCAGGTTCGTCTAGTATCAGGACAAGGATCATTAATGCCACATTTCACCTAGACACTAAGGCCAACTATAAGTATTAAAGTGTAAGTGTATACAGGGTGTAACAGTGTTGGGTAATCTGGTGCAGATATCCAGCTCTGAGGCGCAAGATAACGGAACCGGTTGTGACTGGCTGGTCTTCACTTCCATCACCGATGACTTAATAAAGACCTCAACTACAGAACAAAATGTTTATTTCGTCAATATTTCTCTGAACGCGGTGAGTTTACACCTTGAAATACGATTTATATTTTTTGAGCTAAAGTATAGAGACCCTGAGTTGTGGGTGCTGTAAATGCTTAAGGTTGCTTGATTAATGGGGTACAAGGCCTATTTAACACACGAGGATCAATAAGGCACCATGTCACTACCAGTCAAGCAGACTTTAATCCCTAAAATATGAATTAAACTAGTCATTTATACAGCTCACGGTTCTGATGGAACTTTTGAACATGTCCCTTGTTTTTAGAATCTACTCAGACAAGTTAAATGTATCCTTAATATTGTATATTGACCTTGAATGTTGTTAATAACCAATTCTAGACATCATATTCTATATTTCTATGTTATTTGTTAATAAAGTTAGCGTCTACTAAATACGGACTTAACTCTTCCACTCCATTATGTTGGTAAAATGCTTTATACTGCCTTTATAGCTCGTGGAAAGAGTTTAACCCATAGGGGTCATATACCACAAGGGCAAGAAGAGCTACTCGGGATCCAACGAAAGGGAAATTAGCTCTTATTCCATGAATCAAGAGCCCTTCACCAGCACGAAGGCTCTTGGCGTTGAAGCCAGAAGGGACTAAGTATTTATGTACATGAGACAGTAAGGTCACAGTTGGTGCTGCTGACACAACCTTGTCACAGTTCTGCTGATAAAATAATTTTATTGTAAGCACCGTGGCTGAGTGCTTATAAATCAATACTAAACACTAAACCCACAAGGGTCATCCAGTGAGTGGCTACAGTGTCGGGCCTGCTACATACATGGACCACGAGGGTCATACAGTCAGTGTTACAGTGTCAGGCCTGCTACATACATGGACCACGAGGGTCATACAGTCAGTGTTACAGTGTCGGGCCTGCTACATACATGGACCACGAGGGTCATACAGTCAGTGTTACAGTGTCGGGCCTGCTACATACATGGACCACGGCTTAAGTAGTCAACAGAGTAAAGTCCGAGGCAGCTACGGTGAAAAGCTCTGTTCCACAAGGCACAGTACTAGCTCCCATCTTGTTCCTCATCCTCATATCCGACATAGACAAGGATGTCAGCCACAGCACCGTGTCTTCCTTTGCAGATGACACCCGAATCTGCATGACAGTGTCTTCCATTGCAGACACTGCAAGGCTCCAGGCGGACATCAACCAAATCTTTCAGTGGGCTGCAGAAAACAATATGAAGTTCAACGATGAGAAATTTCAATTACTCAGATATGGTAAACACGAGGAAATTAAATCTTCATCAGAGTACAAAACAAATTCTGGCCACAAAATAGAGCGAAACGCCAACGTCAAAGACCTGGGAGTGATCATGTCGGAGAATCTCACCTTCAAGGACCATAACATTGTATCAATCGCATCTGCTAGAAAAATGACAGGATGGATAATGAGAACCTTCAAAACTAGGGATGCCAAGCCCATGATGACACTCTTCAGGTCACTTGTTCTATCTAGGCTGGAATATTGCTGCACACTAACAGCACCTTTCAAGGCAGGTGAAATTGCTGACCTAGAAAATGTACAGAGAACCTTCACGGCGCGCATAACGGAGATAAAACACGTCAATTACTGAGAGCGCTTGAGGTTCCTGAACCTGTATTTCCTGGAACGCAGGCGGGAGAGATACATGATTACATACACCTGGAAAATTCTAGAGGGACTAGTACCGAACTTGCACACGAAAATCACTCACTACGAAAGCAAAAGACTTGGCAGACGATGCAACATCCCCCCAATAAAAAGCAGGGGTGTCACTAGCACGTTAAGAGACCATACAATAAGTGTCAGGGGCCCGAGACTGTTCAACTGCCTCCCAGCATACATAAGGGGGATTACCAACAGACCCCTGGCAGTCTTCAAGCTGGC
Source organism: Cherax quadricarinatus (assembly GCF_038502225.1). Lineage (NCBI taxonomy): Eukaryota > Metazoa > Arthropoda > Malacostraca > Decapoda > Parastacidae > Cherax > Cherax quadricarinatus. The sequence goes on along the minus strand of NC_091360.1, from coordinate 473,322 downwards.
ACTGGACAAGCACCTAAAGTCGGTTCCTGACCAGCCGGGCTGTGGCTCGTACGTTGGTTTGCGTGCAGCCAGCAGCAACAGCCTGGTTGATCAGGCTCTGATCCACCAGGAGGCCTGATCACAGACCGGGCCGCGGGGGCGTTGACCCCCGGAACTCTCTCCAGGTAAACTCCAGGTAAGTCATCCTTTATTCTTCTGTTTGGTCATTGACAGTTATTCATTAATAATTTATCTTGTATTGATATGTGAATGTGCATTTAACTATGTAAGTTCTAATATTCATATCATTACCTTTCACAAAGAAATGTATCATAGTAGTGCTGACAAATGTTTGAACATGTTGTAGGGGCTGAGGGAGAGAGCGTTGGAGGCCATCCAGATAGGTGAAGCCATAGCCAGGGCTAAAGTCACGTCTTCAAACACCACCAAGGTAAATGATTCTTGTAACACCTGTTGTGTGACACCTGTAGTGTAACACCTGTAGTGTAACACCTGTTGTGTGACACCTGTATGTGACCTCTGTTGTGTGACACCTGTTGTGTGACTCTTGTTTGTGACCTCTGTTGTGTGACACCTGTATGTGACCTCTGTTGTGTGACACCTGTTGTGTGAATCTTGTTTGTGACCTCTGTTGTGTGACACCTGTAGTGTAACACCTGTAGTGTGACACATGTATGTGACCTCTGTGTGACACCTGTTGTGTGACACCTGTAGTGTAACACCTGTAGTTTGACACCCGTAGCGTAACACCTGTAGTTTGACACCTGTAGTGTAACACCTGTAGTGTAACCCCTGTAGTTTGACACCTGTATGTGACCTCTGTGTGACACCTGTTGTGTGACTCTTGTTTGTGACCTCTGTTGTGTGACACCTGTAGTGTGACACCTGCATTGTAACGTCTGTTGCGTGACACCTGTAGTGTGACACCTATAGTTTGACACCTGTAGTGTGACACCTGTTGTGTAACACCTCTATACTATAGAGAAATAAATAAGTGTGTGTGATACCTGTTGCATGTAGTATATTGTGTGGATGCTGTCTAAATCAGTCATCCTCTGAAGAACTGAACAGTTGGTTTCTTTACTTAATGTTACTACACAATAAATTAATGTGATGTACGTCACTATACACTGATACACTAGACTGACTTTTTCTCCAGTCTGGTAATAAGTGAACATTCTAGTTTACACTCACTCACCCATTTGACCATAAACAGAAATATCAATCTCAATCTTAAAATAATGAATCCTAACTAGTCATAAGTTGGCCTATGATACTCCAATACTGAAACTATGTACTGTGCCAAAACAAAAGCATTCACATTGCTAAACTCACAAACTAGTATTTAGTCACTTAGCCATAATACCAACTTACCTCATAATTTGTAATATTTTAAAATTAAGAATTATTCTAAGTCTGCCCGAAAAGCCTAGCCATGCTAGGTGTTCTAGTGGTACACTCTGTAATTATTATTTTACTACATGTAAACCACACAATAACCAAATTCTGTAAACTCAGCATTGTAATCCTTATAGAGAATAAACTTTGAATTGAATTGAATTGAATTTGAATTGAATTGAATATACTGCACACACTATTTACTAGGCATCAATACACTGAAGGCTACACTTTTTCTAGTTTTGTTGAGGGTACTTCAACGAAGTGGTTGTCTACACACTTCTTGGTTTATGTCCCCTGTGTTGACAACACTGCCAAGGTGTTAGTGTTAAAAACGGTGTTATTTGTTGTACAGGAGGTGAAGTTACCTTCCTTGAAGGTGTATATCAAGTCGCTGGACTACAGCACTACGCTGATACCACCAATAGTGCCTCCTGCCGCTAACTTCATATACCCTTTGGTCCCCGTATATTCCTGGACACCTACACCACTTACTAGAGGAGTAAAATGGAGGTGCACCTCCAGTATCGCTTTTAAAGGAGTTCTACAAGCCCTCTCCACCTATGATCAGTACCAGCTACATGGCGCCCATCTCTACGTGGCTACACTTAGGGTGAGTTTTGTTTCTATATCCTCATACCTTCTCTCAGTCTATGAATTCCATGTATTTGTGTACTTTCTAATATATTTATATGGTATAAACCTTGGTGAGTGATACCGATAAGTGGTTTAAACACATGTGAATAAACACCAAGATAAATATATATATTTATTAGAACACGTTTCGGTCCTGAGTCGTTGATCACCTCTAACATATTAGAATTGATCAAGGTCTCCAGACCGAAACGTTTTTTAATAAGTATGAATCCAGGTAGTGTTTTTCCTCATGCCCATACCTAACACAGATACTTATATCATAGTACTGTACCATCCTTCCTAGACCATACTAGAATTTGCATGAAAGTGTCATCCACTGAGGACAGACTTTCCAAGCAGATACAAACCAAATCTTCCAGTAGGCCTAAGAAAACAATATGATATTCAATGAGGACAAATTTCAGTTACTCCATTATGGAAACCCTGAGGAAATGAAAGCTAGAACGGAGTGTTAAGCAAACTCGAACCACACAGTAGAACGAAAACTAATGCGAAGGACTTTGGAGTGATAATGTCGAAGAATATCACCTTCAGTGTTATTAACACAACATTGAGGAAAATTATAGGATGGATAACGAGGGCCTTCAAAACAAGGAATACCATGACAATGATAATTCTCTTAAAGTCACCTGTTCTCTCTAGGCTGGAATAAATACTGGTGTACACTAGCAACCTCTTTTAAGGAAGGCTACATTGCAGATCTAGGGAATATACAGAGAATCTTCATTGCACATATAAGTTCAGTCAAGCACCTTAATTACTGAGAATGTTTGAAGTTCCTTGACCTATACTCCTTGGTATGCTGGCGAGAAAGATACATCATAATTTATACTTAGAAAATCATAGGAGGCAATGGCCCAAAAGCTATACACTGAAATCACTACCTAGGAAAACAAAAAGCTAGGCAGATGGTGCATTATACCACCTGTCATTGTTCTGCCACCACCTGTCTTTATATTCATGATACACAATAACAAGTTGGCGAATAAGACACATATACAACACTGAGTTTCTTTATTGTGGAGACGTTTCGCCCTCCTGGAGTTACCTGGACTTTTCTGTTGAATACAGAGATATTTTGAAGCAGTGAAATATGAGAGGTAATTATTCCCTCAGCCTTAACAGAAAGTGTTCGGTATTTTAGCCTCGACCAGTCTAATTGATCAAGTAACATCAGTAAGACTGATCACTGCTGAGGGACTGATTACCCAATCTTCCACTGTTTCCAGTATTTAATCTTTATAATGAAATAAAGCCATTGGATGGCGAAACATCATAATAAAAATACCCGGATGTTGTATATGTGTCTTATTTGTCATCAGTCATTGTACTGTTCTGCCAACATCAGTCATTGTACTGTTCTGCCAACATCAGTCATTGTACTGTTCTGCCAACATCAGTCATTGTACTGTTCTGCCAACATCTGTCATTGCACTGCTCTGCCAAAAGTAGTCATTGTACTGTTCTGCCAACATCAGTCATTATACTATTCTGCCAACATCAGTCATTATACTATTCTGCCAACATCAGTCATTATACTGTTCTGCCAACATCAGTCATTATACTGTTCTGCCAACATCAGTCATTATACTGTTCTGCCAACATTAGTCATTATACTGTTCTGCCAACATCAGTCATTATACTGTTCTGCCAACATCAGTCATTATACTGTTCTGCCAACATTAGTCATTATACTGTTCTGCCAACGTCATTATACTGTTCTGCCAACATCAGTCATTATACTGTTCTGCCAACATCAGTCATTATACTGTTCTGCCAACATCAGTCATTATACTGTTCTGCCAACATCAGTCATTATACTGTTCAGCCAACATCAGTCATTATACTATTCTGCCAACATCAGTCATTATACTGTTCTGCCATCAGTCATTGTACTGTTCTGCCAACATCTGTCATTGCACTGTTCTGCCAACAGTAGTCATTGTACTGTTCTGCCAACATCAGTCATTATACTATTCTGCCAACATCAGTCATTATACTATTCTGCCAACATCAGTCATTATACTGTTCTGCCAACATCAGTCATTATACTGTTCTGCCAACATCAGTCATTATACTGTTCTGCCAACATTAATTATACTGTTCTGCCAACATCAGTCATTATACTGTTCTGCCAACATCAGTCATTATACTGTTCTGCCAACATTAGTCATTATACTGTTCTGCCAACGTCATTATACTGTTCTGCCAACATCAGTCATTATACTGTTCTGCCAACATCAGTCATTATACTGTTCTGCCAACATCAGTCATCATACTGTTCTGCCAACATCAGTCATTATACTGTTCTGCCAACATCAGTCATTATACTATTCTGCCAACATCAGTCATTATACTGTTCTGCCAACATCAGTCATTGTACTGTTCTGCCAACATCAGTCATTATACTATTCTGCCAACATCAGTCATTATACTGTTCTGCCAACATCAGTCATTGTACTGTTCTGCCAACATCAGTCATTATACTGTTCTGCCAACATCAGTCATTGTACTGTTCTGCCAACATCAGTCATTATACTATTCTGCCAACATCAGTCATTATACTGTTCTGCCAACATCAGTCATTGTACTGTTCTGCCAACATCAGTCATTATACTATTCTGCCAACATCAGTCATTATACTGTTCTGCCAACATCAGTCATTATACTATTCTGCCAACATCAGTCATTATACTGTTCTGCCAACATCAGTCATTATACTGTTCTGCCAACATCAGTCATTATACTGTTCTGCCAACATCAGTCATTATACTGTTCTGCCAACATTAGTCATTATATTGTTCTGCCAACATCAGTCATTATACTGTTCTGCCAACATCAGTCATTATACTGTTCTGCCAACATCAGTCATTATACTGTTCTGCCAACATCAGTCATTATACTGTTCTGCCAACATCAGTCATTATACTATTCTGCCAACATCAGTCATTATACTGTTCTGCCAACATCAGTCATTGTACTGTTCTGCCAACATCAGTCATTATACTGTTCTGCCAACATCAGTCATTATACTGTTCTGCCAACATCAGTCATTATACTGTTCTGCCAACATCAGTCATTATACTGTTCTGCCAACATCAGTCATTATACTGTTCTGCCAACATTAGTCATCTTTGTCACGTTATCACCACAATATATCATCCTTGACATTTAACATTCTACCAGAACCTACTATTTGGAATTATTGACAGTTTATCATCCCTCCGTGGTAGCGCGTTTTGTTCACAACCCAACGACCCGGATTCGATCTTGTGCGGAGGTGATACGTTTAAAACATACCACACGTGGGGACTGAACTTGGGGCGATAGAGTCTTAAAACTCCAGGCCAGCGCGTAAGCCACGAATTCAGTCCCCACCCGTGGTATGGTTTGTTTGCAATCGTGTCATTGCGATTTCGTGAGTCGTGATACGTATAAGTTTCCTAACACAGCAGTAAACAGGTACCTGAATGTTAACAGGTTTTGTGTCCCATCTCTGGACAGGATGTTCCAGAGATGGGACACAGAAACAAGGGGTCACAATTGGAAGTTGAAGACTCAGATGGGTCAACAGGAAGTATTTCTTTAGTCATAGAGTTGTCAGGAAGTGGAATAGTCTGGCAAGTGATGTAGTGGAGGCAGGAACCATTTATAATTTTAAGACGAGGTATGATAAAGCTCATGGAGCAGGGAGAGAAAGGACCTAGTATCGACCAATGAAGAGACGGAGCCAAGAGCTGAGTCTCGACCCCCGTAACCACAATTAGGTGAGTACATGTGCAACAGTTGGGTATCTTTACTGTTGAAACGTTTCGCTCACACAGTAGGCTTCTTCAGTCAAATACAGAGGCAGCAGGTGTAGTAGTGAAATGCTGATGTAACCAGTCCATTAAGCTGCAGTAAAGTTTAGCTCTTGCTGCCAGACCAGGAGCTAAACTCTGTTGCACATGTGTCTTAGTCATCAACTGTCGGTATTTTATAACATTTTCAACATAGTATGTGACATGTCTCATCGTCTCGTGTAAGTGTGTGTCTCTCAGTTCTCTTCCATTTCCTCAGAGCGAGCCATTCATCAGAGCTGTAGAGGAGCCATGGACTCTTCCCAACTGGTGAGTACACTTTAACAAATGATAATTATTTGCTTATCGCTTCACCAGTCATTTAAAAACTAATTTTTGGGAGCATCACAATGTACAATGACAAGAATTACAAATTTTTGGATACAATCATTTTTTTTAGCACACGAAGTGTTGTAGGTTTGTAAGTTTGTCAGGAAACAAGTATTTCCTGACGCGGGTCTTAGTCATATGATGACCCACAATTGGAGCTTTTGGTCATCTGACCGAGGCCTTCCACTGGCTTACCGGTCCACCCCTTTAAAAATTATGGTCATGATTATAACCATTACTGCTGTTGTGTAGGGTCGATCCATCACCATCACCACCACCACAACCGCAAGCGCACCACCATCACCACCACCACAACCACAAGCACCACCACTATTACCACCACCACAACCGCAAGCACCACCACTATTACCACCACCACAACCGCAAGCACACCACCATCACCACCACCACAACCACAAGCACCACCACTATTACCACCACCACAACCACAAGCACACCACCATCACCACCACCACAACCACAAGCACACCACCATCACCACCACCACAACCACAAGCACACCACTACCACAAGCACACCACCATCACCACCACCACAACCACAAGCACACCACCATCACCACCACCACAACCACAAGCACACCACCATCACCACCACCACAACCACAAGCACACCACCATCACCACCACCACAACCACAAGCACACCACCATCACCACCACCACAACCACAAGCACACCACCATCACCACCACCACAACCACAAGCACACCACCATCACCACCACCACAACCACAAGCACACCACCATCACCACCACCACAACCACAAGCACACCACCATCACCACCACCACAACCACAAGCACACCACCATCACCACCACCACAACCACAAGCACACCACCATCACCACCACCACAACCACAAGCACACCACCATCACCACCACCACAACCACAAGCACACCACCACCACAACCACAAGCACACCACCATCACCACCACCACAACCACAAGCACACCACCATCACCACCACCACAACCACAAGCACACCACCATCACCACCACCACAACCACAAGCACACCACCATCACCACCACCACAACCACAAGCACACCACCATCACCACCACCACAACCACAAGCACCACCACTATTACCACCACCACAACCACAAGCACACCACCATCACCACCACCACAACCACAAGCACACCACCATCACCACCACCACAACCACAAGCACACCACTACCACAAGCACACCACCATCACCACCACCACAACCACAAGCACACCACCATCACCACCACCACAACCACAAGCACACCACCATCACCACCACCACAACCACAAGCACCACCACTATTACCACCACCACAACCACAAGCACACCACCATCACCACCACCACAACCACAAGCACACCACCATCACCACCACCACAACCACAAGCACACCACTACCACAAGCACACCACCATCACCACCACCACAACCACAAGCACACCACCATCACCACCACCACAACCACAAGCACACCACCATCACCACCACCACAACCACAAGCACACCACCATCACCACCACCACAACCACAAGCACACCACCATCACCACCACCACAACCACAAGCACACCACCATCACCACCACCACAACCACAAGCACACCACCATCACCACCACCACAACCACAAGCACACCACCATCACCACCACCACAACCACAAGCACACCACCATCACCACCACCACAACCACAAGCACACCACCATCACCACCACCACAACCACAAGCACACCACCATCACCACCACCACAACCACAAGCACACCACCACCACAACCACAAGCACACCACCATCACCACCACCACAACCACAAGCACACCACCATCACCACCACCACAACCACAAGCACACCACCATCACCACCACCACAACCACAAACACACCACCATCACCACCACCACAACCACAAGCACACCACCATCACCACCACCACAACCACAAGCACACCACCATCACCACCACCACAACCACAAGCACACCACCATCACCACCACCACAACCACAAGCACACCACCACCACAACCACAAGCACACCACCACCACAACCACAAGCACACCACCATCACCACCACCACAACCACAAGCACACCACCATCACCACCACCACAACCACAAGCACACCACCATCACCACCACCACAACCACAAGCACACCACCATCACCACCACCACAACCACAAGCACACCACCATCACCACCACCACAACCACAAGCACACCACCACCACAACCACAAGCACACCACCATCACCACCAACACAACCACAAGCACACCACCATCACCACCACCACAACCACAAGCACACCACCATCACCACCACCACAACCACAAGCACACCACCATCACCACCACCACAACCACAAGCACACCACCATCACCACCACCACAACCACAAGCACACCACCATCACCACCACCACCACCACAACCACAAGCACACCACCACCACAACCACAAGCACACCACCATCACCACCACCACAACCACAAGCACACCACCATCACCACCACCACAACCACAAGCACACCACCATCACCACCACCACAACCACAAGCACACCACCATCACCACCACCACAACCACAAGCACACCACCATCACCACCACCACAACCACAAGCACACCACCATCACCACCACCACAACCACAAGCACACCACCATCACCACCACCACAACCACAAGCACACCACCATCACCACCACCACAACCGCAAGCACACCACCATCACCACCACCACAACCACAAGCACATCACCATCACCACCACCACAACCGCAAGCACACCACCATCACCACCACCACAACCACAAGCACATCACCATCACCACCACCACAACCACAAGCACACCACCATCACCACCACCACAACCGCAAGCGCACCACCATCACCACCACCACAACCGCAAGCACACCACCATCACCACCACCACAACCACAAGCACCACCACTATTACCACCACCACAACCACAAGCACACCACCATCACCACCACCACAACCACAAGCACACCACCATCACCACCACCACAACCACAAGCACACCACCACCACAACCACAAGCACACCACCATCACCACCACCACAACCACAAGCACACCACCATCACCACCACCACAACCACAAGCACACCACCATCACCACCACCATAACCACAAGCACACCACCATCACCACCACCACAACCACAAGCACACCACCATCACCACCACCACAACCACAAGCACACCACCATCACCACCACCACAACCGCAAGCACACCACCATCACCACCACCACAACCACAAGCACATCACCATCACCACCACCACAACCGCAAGCACACCACCATTACCACCACCACAACCACAAGCACCACCACCATCACCACCACTACAACCACAAGCACCACCACTATTACCACCACCACAACCACAAGCACCACCACTATTACCACCACCACAACCACAAGCACACCACCATCATCACCACCACAACCACAAGCACCACCACTATTACCACCACCACAACCACAAGCACCACCACTATTACCACCACCACAACCACAAGCACACCACCATCATCACCACCACAACCACAAGCACACCACCATCATCACCACCACAACCACAAGCACCACCACTATTACCACCACCACCACCACCATCACCACCACCACAACCACAAGCACCACCACTATTACCACCACCACAACCACAAGCACCACCACTATTACCACCACCACAACCACAAGCACCACCACTATTACCACCACCACAACCACAAGCACCACCACTATTACCACTACCACAACCACAAGCACCACCACTATTACCACCACCACAACCACCATCACCACCACCACAACCACAAGCACCACCACCACAACCACAAGCACCACCACCCCGTTCCTTTATTCGTCCCACCAACGACATCATTACATACGTCATCAATAACATTTTAACTGGTATGAAACATTATTTATCTACACTTGTGCTCCTCTACACTGCAGTGATCGATGTTTTGCCACTTATCGTCAAGAACACTCGGTAATTACCGGCGTACTGTGTTGCCCTGGGTTGAGAGGGCTGAAAGAGGGTGAGGGATGAAAAGAGAATGGGAAAATAAAGAGGGAGGGGGAAGGGTGGCTTGTGGCTCAAGTTGTAGTGACCTCGGCTCACAACTGAAGGATGGGTTCAATTCCGGCACGGGTGAAAACGTTGGACAATTTTTCTTATATCTGTTGCCCCTGTTTACCCAGCAGTAAGTAGATACCTGAGTGTTAGTTGAGATTTGTAGGCGACATCCCAGGGAGGGTGTTAGTATACCAAAGACAGGACCGAGCTTTGAAGTGAGCTGAGGTAGGATAACAGCTCGTAATTTGTAAATTCAGGTATGAAAAGGGGAATGTCTTATTGAGGTATGAGACAAGGAAGGAAGGGACAGAAATGAGGGCTTAAACAGAAAGGGGTGAACATACGATTGTGAGACGTAAGGAAAATATAGAAGAGAAAAAATAAACGATGGATGGGTGAAGGTGGAAGTAATGTGCACGAAAAGGAAGAGTAGAAAGAATGAGAGACGGATAGAAAGGAGGATATTGCGACAGAAGCACAGGTCATTGTGAAGGCGTTTGTATTATTCACTAAGGTCGTGTGCATAAGAAATGTGTACGAAGAGTAATGTAAAAGAGAGGAAAGGAAAATAGAGTGCTTAGCTTTGTATTAACCTGATAATTCTATTACAGACTGTAATTTAAGGATAATCAATGTACTTATTACGACGCCTTGACTACGACTGCTGGATGCGACACTCTTGAAAAATAAGACATGTGTAACACCTAGGTATGTTTATTGTTGAAACGTGTCGCTTTATCATTTACATACAGAGGAAAATGTGTTGCAAGCAGCAGGAGTAGTGGCGAAGTAAAGATGATGTTCTCAGTCCATCAACCTTGGAGAAATAGTTTGAGATGGTCAGTCCCTCAGCCTAGAGAAGAATGGAAGCAGTGTTTCTCGCGTTTCTTTTATGTTAATTAACATATATGTGTGCTGGGCGACTACTAAGTCTGTACAAGTGTTAATGTGAATATTACACGCGAATTCCTCCAATACAGGAAGGGAGACAACACCAGTGAAGCTTCACCAGCACCACCAGCAGCACCACCACCACCACCACCACCGCACGTCACCTGCACACAACCATGGGCCTTTCAGGGCTTCCTGGTTGATATGTTGAACGTTCTTAGCTCACAGATGAACTTTACGTGAGTAATACATTGTGCTGCGTTATCCTATTTCCTTCCACATTTGAAGTTAAAGTTTATATCCTGCAAAAAACCGAGAATCTCTGGTTTTTTCTAACTTATGGTCAGATAAGAATTTTCCAACCAGAACAATATATTTTAATTATTTAAATATTTAATAAGTTTGGTTTTCATTTTTACACGATAAAGATTAAAATATAAAAGACATAAATTTAATTATCCCAGATGAGAATTTTGATTTTATTTGTAGAAAGGTAACGATATATCCTAGTTACTTAGATGGTGAAGTCAGTGAAAAAGACATGTGACACCTGGATGTCAATTTTGAAGACGTTTCGCCATCCAGTGTGGTTTTCAATTTATTGCAGAGCACATAACCTGAAAAAAACTCAAGATTAGGTACTCTGTCCCTCAAATGGAAAGAGTAGAAGAGGTGGGAAATAGTTCGTCAAACTGTCAACAGCAGAAGAGAATTAGTCCCCAGCCCTGACAGTTGTTGTCTCGTGGCCTGGATCACTCTCAAGCAGAGGCAGGTTAGGTTAGGTAGATTCGTCAGGAAACAGGACAAGTGTTTCCTGACGTGGGTCTTAGTCATATGATGACCCGCCGCTGGAGCTTATGGTCATCTGACCGAGGCCTTCCACCGGCTTACCGGTCTACCCCTTTAAAAATTATGGTTATAGGACAATGAACGCTTATATAGTGGAGCCAGAAGAGAGGTGTAGCAGTTGAGGGTAGCTATCTAGTAATGCTTCCAGATAATACAAAATACTTAATATTAAATTGAAAGAAGTAATAGATGGTAAAACTTGAAAATGAAGATACCATAATAAACATATTAAACTAACTAACCAGGAGTTACACTGAGGTTATATCCAACTAGGGTATTTATCGCCAGTGTAAGTACTCAGTCACATTATAACTGAAGCTACCAACCACACCACCACAACCACATCACCAGTCACACCACAGTCACACTACCACAGTCACACTACCAGACACACCACAACCACACTACCACAGTCACACTACCACAGTCACACTACCTGTAACACCACAGCCACACTACCACAGTCACACTACCTGTAACACCACATCCACACTACCACAGTCACACTACCAGACACACCACAACCACACTACCACAGTCACACTACCACAGTCACACTACCTGTAACACCACAGCCACACTACCACAGTCACACTACCAGACACACCACAGTCACACTACCACAGTCACACTACCAGACACACCACAACCACACTACCACAGTCACACTACCACAGTCACACTACCAGACACACCACAACCACACTACCACAGTCACACTACCACAGTCACACTACCTGTAACACCACAGCCACACTACCACAGTCACACTACCAGACACACCACAACCACACTACCACAGTCACACTACCAGATACACCACAACCACACTACCACAGTCACACTACCACAGTCACACTACCTGTAACACCACAGCCACACTACCACAGTCACACTACCAGACACACCACAACCACACTACCACAGTCACACTACCACAGTCACACTACCTGTAACACCACAGCCACGCTACTACGGTCACACTACCTGTAACACCACAGCCACACTACCACAGTCACACTACCAGACACACCACAGCCACACTACCACAGTCACACTACGAGTCACACCACAGTCACACTACCACAGTCACACTACCACAGTCACACTACCTGTAACACCACAGCCACACTACTACGGTCACACTACCTGTAACACCACAGCCACACTACCACAGTCACACTACCAGACACACCACAGCCACACTACCACAGTCACACTACCAGACACACCACAGCCACACTACCACAGTCACTACCACAGTCACACTACGAGTCACACCACAGCCACACTACTGCAGTCACACTACCAGACACACCACAGCCCCACTACCACAGTCACACTACCACAGTCACACTACCTGTAACACCACAGCCACACTACCACGGTCACACTACCTGTAACACCACAGCCACACTACCACAGTCACACTACGAGTCACACCACAGTCACGCTACCACAGTCACACTACCTGTAACACCACAGCCACACTATCACGGTCACACTACCTGTACCACCACAGCCACACTACCACGGTCACACTACCTGTAACACCACAGCCACACTACCACAGTCACACTACGAGTAACACCACAGTCACACTACCTGTAACACCACAGCCACACTACCACAGTCACACTACCAGACACACCACAGTCACACTACCACAGTCACACTACCTGTAACACCACAACCACACTACTACGGTCACACTACCTGTAACACCACAGCCACACTACCACAGTCACACTATCAGACACACCACAGCCACACTACCACAGTCACACTACCAGACACACCACAGCCACACTACCACAGTCACTACCACAGTCACACTACCAGACACACCACAGCCACACTACCACAGTCACTACCACAGTCACACTACGAGTCACACCACAGCCACACTACTGCAGTCACACTACCAGACACACCACAGCCCCACTACCACAGTCACACTACCACAGTCACACTACCTGTAACACCACAGCCACACTACCACGGTCACACTACCTGTAACACCACAGCCACACTACCACAGTCACACTACGAGTCACACCACAGTCACGCTACCACAGTCACACTACCTGTAACACCACAGCCACACTATCACGGTCACACTACCTGTACCACCACAGCCACACTACCACGGTCACACTACCTGTAACACCACAGCCACACTACCACAGTCACACTACGAGTAACACCACAGTCACATTACCTGTAACACCACAGCCACACTACCACAGTCACACTACGAGTCACACCACAGTCACGCTACCACAGTCACACTACCTGTAACACCACAGCCACACTATCACGGTCACACTACCTGTAACACCACAGCCACACTACCACGGTCACACTACCTGTAACACCACAGCCACACTACCACAGTCACACTACGAGTAACACCACAGTCACACTACCTGTAACACCACAGCCACACTATCACGGTCACACTACCTGTACCACCACAGCCACACTACCACGGTCACACTACCTGTAACACCACAGCCACACTACCACAGTCACACTACGAGTAACACCACAGTCACATTACCTGTAACACCACAGCCACACTACCACAGTCACACTACGAGTCACACCACAGTCACGCTACCACAGTCACACTACCTGTAACACCACAGCCACACTATCACGGTCACACTACCTGTAACACCACAGCCACACTACCACGGTCACACTACCTGTAACACCACAGCCACACTACCACAGTCACACTACGAGTAACACCACAGTCACACTACCTGTAACACCACAGCCACACTACCACAGTCACACTACCTGTAACACCCCAGCCACACTACAGCCACATTACCAGTCATACAATAGCCACACTACCAGTCACACTACGAGTCACACCACAGCCACACTACCTGTAACACCCCAGCCACGCTACAGCCACATTACCAGTCACACCATAGCCACACTACCAGTCACAATACGAGTCACACCACAGCCACACCACGTCTCTAACATAAGGTTAATATATGCATCACACTACCTGACTCGCTCATCCGTTAACGCACTGTTTAACAGTGCTGTTGCTCATACAACAACCCGGAAAATAAATGACTCCTGTCTGTGACCTAACATCAATATATTGCATCAATAAACAGCATCAATTATGTGTGGTTATTACGTGACTGCAAGAAGATCCCTACAAATTTCTGTACTTCGCTACTTATTGGATTGATGTGTGTGTACTCACCTAGTTGTGGTTGCGGGGTCGATTCACAGCTCCTGGCCCCGCCTCTTCGCTGGGCGCTACTGGGTCACTCTTCTCGCTCCATGAGCTTTATCATACCTCTTCTTAAAGCTATGTATGAATCCTGCCTCCACTACATCTCTTCCCAGACTATTCCACTTCCTGGCAACTCTGCGACTGAAGAAATACTTCCTAACATCCCTGTGATTCATCTGAATCTTCAACTTCCAACTGTGACCCCTTGTTTCTGTGTCCCATCTCTGGAACAGTGTCGTCAGGTCAATTTCCTTTAAACTCTCCTCATAGGACATACCCCTTAGCTCCGGGACTAGTCTTGTTGCAAACAGAGATGTGTTCTATTTGTCAGGAAGTTGTAGATCCATCTACCAACCTTTCCCATTATTCCTTTATCCCGCATTTTGTGCGCTACTACACCATGGTCACACTTGTCGAAAGCTTTTGCAAAGTCTGTGTATACTACATCTGTATTTTGTTTATCCTCTACAGCATCCAGGACCTTGTCATAGTGGTCCAGTAGCTGGGACAGGCAGGAGCAACCCTCTCTAAATCCATGTTGCCCTGGGTTGTGTAAGTGATGGGTATCTAGGTGGTTGGCGATCTTGCTTCTTAGAATCCTCTCAAAGATTTTTATGATATAGGATGTTAGTGCTATCGGTTTGCAGTTCTTTGCAATTGCTTTACTGCCACCTTTGTGGAGTGGGGCTATGTCTGTTGTTTTTAGTGTGTGTGGGATGACCCCTGTGTCCATGCTCCCTCTCCATAAAATGCTGAAGGCACGCGATAGGGGCTTCTTGCAATTCTTGATGAACATGGAGTTCCACGAGTCTGGGCCTGGGGCAGAGTGCATGGGCATGTCATTAATTACCTCTTCAAAATCTTGTGGAGTTAGAATAATATCCGAAAGTTTTGGGATGACCAAATTTTGTGTTTCGTTCATAAAGAATTCATTTGGATTGTCGACCCTTAGAGTGGGCAGTGGAACGCTGAACACTGAGTCATATTGGGTAAACTTAAGTATCTCACTCATTTCTTGGCTATCATCTGTGTATGTCCCATCCCGCCTAAGCAGGGGCCCAATACTGGATGTTGTTTTTCCCTTAGATTTGGCATAAGAGAAGAAGTAGTTTTTTTTTTTTTCAATTTCCTTTATGACTTGTAGTTCTTCCTGTGATTCTTGTCTCCTATAAGATTCCTTCAGCTTAAGTTCGATATTTGCAATTTCATTGACTAGTGCCTCCCTTCGTATTTCAGATATATTGGCCCCACTCAGCGGCTCTGTGACTCTTCCCCTTCGTCTGCATAGGGAACGACTCTCTCTTCCTAGTTTACATCTTTTCTTTCTTTTTCCTAGTGGAATGTGTCTTGAGCAGATCTCAAGAACCACAGAATTAATTTTTTTCAATGCAAATGTTCGGAACCATGTTGTTTGGGATATCTTCCCAGCTTGTTTCATTTAGGACATGGTTTACTTGATCCCACTGTATGTTTTTGTTATTGAAATTGAATTTCGTGAAGAAACCTTCATGACTGCTCACATTTTGCTGGTCCAGAGTCCTGTGCATAGATGTCTGTACCTCTATTATGTTGTGATCTGAGTGAATTGTCTTTGATACAGTTATATTACATATCAGATCATCACTGTTAGTGAAGATGAGGTCCAGCGTATTTTCTAGTCTTGTAGGCTCTACTATTTGCTGGTTTAAGGTGAATTTGTTGCAGAGATTTAGTAGTTCGTGTGTGTGTGTGAATTTTCATCATAGCTGCCTCCCGGGGTGATCTCTGCTAAAACATTGTTTGCTATACTCCTCCGTTTTAGGTGTCTCAGGTTGAAATCTCCTAGTAGTAAGATGTTTGGGGCAGGAGTTGGGAGATTTTCCAGACAGCGGTCAATTTTCTCAAGCTGCTCCTGGAATTGCTGGGAAGTTGCATCTAGAGGCTTGTATACTTCCACAATGACAAGGTTTTGGTTTTCGATCTTTACCGCCAAAACTTCAGTCACATCATTTGAGGTGTTTAGTAGTTCTGTGCAAATGAGCGACTCTGTGACATACAGGCCAACCCCCCCCCCCCTTGTTGTCTGTTTAGTCTGTCGCATCGGAACAGTTATAACCTGGGATCCATATTTCGTTGTCATAATGATCTTTTATGTGGGTCTCTGTGATTGCTCCAAACATTGCATTTGACTCCGTGAGCAGTCCCTTGATGTAAGGAATTTTGTTGTTTTTTGACGGCTTTAGTCCTTGTATGTTTGCAAAGACAAATGTCGTGGAATTTAGGGGGGTTTTATTTGCTGGCTCTAATATCTGTTGTTCTGGGGTAGAGGCCAATGTCCGTGACTCTGCTCCAGAAGTGTTTTCAGGTGGTGTAGGATTATTGTCATTTCTTACAAGTCTTTTTTCCCTTCTGACCTAAAAAACGTCTGTCCCTGGAGAGGTTGTGGCTCCTCTCTTTTGTTTCCCATAATAGTAATAGCATATATATATTTTCTTTCTTTCAGTAAATCAAATTTTCACTAGACTCACGAAATCGTTATAACAAGATTCAAAGCATATTAATAAATATATTTTTGGCCAGTTAACGTATACATTGTCCCTGGTAGAGCCACAGTGTCCCTTATATAGTTAGGATGTCCCTGGTACAATTACAGTATCCCTGATACAGTTAGGATGTCCCTGGTACAGGTACAGTGTCCCTGATATAGTTACAGTGTCCCTGGTATAGCTAGTGTCCCTTATATTTATACAGTTAGGATGTCCCTCGTACAGTTACAGTGTCCCTAGTACAGCTAAGTGTTCCTGGTACAGCTATAGCGTTCCTGTTACAGTTTGGGTATCCCAGTTTTCCTGGTACAGCTACAGTGTCCCGGGAAGCGGGCTGTGGTTCGTACGTCAGCTTGCGAGCAGCCAGCAGTAACAGCCTGGTTGATCAGACCCTGATCCACCATGAAGCCTGGTCTCAGACCGAGTCGCGGGGGCGGCTCGGTCTGAGGTAAACTCCAAAGTGTTCCTGGTACACCTATAATGTCCCTGGTACAACTACAGTGTTCCTGGGTACACCTACAATGGTCCTGGTACAGTTACAATGTCCCTGGTACAACTACAGTGTCCCTTATAAAGGTACAATGTCCCTGGTACAGTTAGTTTTCCTGGTACAAATAGTGTTCCTACTACAGGTATACACTGTATGAGGTGTGTGATGGAGCGTATGGTTCTGAGGTTATTGGAAGGTGGACGGGGGTGGTGGGCGAGGTGGTGTATTCCCACGCCCACATTGGTCTTGCTAACCTGGGTGTGAACTACGCCCGTAGTAGCGTCGTCACCTTTCCCAGAATTTCCACTAGCTACGGCGGCGCAGGTTAGTGCAGGCCAGCAAGGTGTCAACAGTTTTTTACAATTTAACATCTGCATTAAGCACCCCAAACCCATCCTGTGGGTGGTAGTCAAAATATTACAGTGGCACATAATGGGCCGCAAAGTTTGGATAGCTGAACAAGTTAGTGGTAATGAATCATTTACTTGTTTATATCTGGTTAGAATCGTAATGATTCAACGTTAGTCAAATTTTTTATTGCAAGTCAGTGTATGCTAGTACAAGTAGTTTTATGTGGTAGTGTAGTGTATAGCAGTGTATACATGAAGTATACTTGAAGGGTGTTCCGGGGGTCAACGCTCCCCTGGCCCGGTCCATGACCAGGCCTCGTGGTGGGAACCTTGCCCGATTCCTGTAGTAGTGGGTTTGAATCTTGCTGACTGATATATATATATATATATATATATATATATATATATATATATATATATATATATATATATATATATATATATATATATATATATATATATATATATATATATATATATGCAAAACAACCACTCTGAAAGAATAGAGAAATTCCAAGCGCTTTCGTGACTACTCACATTATCAAGGAACTATGAAAGTAAAGCATCCAAGGAAGGTATATAAGGGGTCTGGCCAACACCTCACTATCAGATCCCACAACGGTTAAACACCTGACGCGCGCCGGCCCAACTGGACAGGTCCTTTGCACAACTCACCCACAAACTATTCTACCCAAGAAAATTTAAAAATTATTATTTGTCCAGTGTATTATTAAATTCTTCCCAAATTCTATTAATTATAAATGGATCTAATTTATATAAACCAAAGGAAATATTCATATTATTGTCAAAACTTCTTTTTATGAAACAAGATTCAATTATATTCCTGTCGACCATGAACTTGCTTGATACTACTTTCTCAACTTTTTGAAAATCAATTGGATGGTTAAAATTTCTTACATGAATAAATAGAGCATTGGAATCTTGTCCAGTTCTAATGCTCTATTTATGTTGTTTTAATCTTAGTTCGAGATTTTTACCAGTTTGACCGTAATAAACTTTATCGCAAATTTTACAAGGAATCTTATAGACACATCCATCAGCATTTTGGGGGGAATTCTTTATCAAAAGTTTTTTTACTGTATCAAGATTTTTGAATACAACTTTAATAACAGGAAAAGTCGGTCGATGGATCTATAATTTCCTCACTAACAGAACACAGAGAGTAGTCGTCAACAGAGTAAAATCCGAGGCAGCTACGGTGAAAAGCTCTGTTCCACAAGGCACAGTACTAGCTCCCATCTTGTTCCTCATCCTCATATCCGACATAGACAAGGATGTCAGCCACAGCACCGTGTCTTCCTTTGCAGATGACACCCGAATCTGCATGACAGTGTCTTCCATTGCAGACACTGCAAGGCTCCAGGCGGACATCAACCAAATCTTTCAGTGGGCTGCAGAAAACAATATGAAGTTCAACGATGAGAAATTTCAATTACTCAGATATGGTAAACATGAGGAAATTAAATCTTCATCAGAGTACAAAACAAATTCTGGCCACGAAATAGAGCGAAACACCAACGTCAAAGACCTGGGAGTGATTATGTCGGAGGATCTCACCTTCAAGGACCATAACATTGTATCAATCGCATCTGCTAGAAAAATGACAGGATGGATAATGAGAACCTTCAAAACTAGGGAGGCCAAGCCCATGATGACACTCTTCAGGTCACTTGTTCTATCTAGGCTGGAATATTGCTGCACTCTAACAGCACCTTTCAAGGCAGGTGAAATTGCCGACCTAGAAAATGTACAGAGAACTTTCACGGCGCGCATAACGGAGATAAAACACCTCAATTACTGGGAGCGCTTGAGGTTTCTAAACCTGTATTCCCTGGAACGCAGGAGGGAGAGATACATGATTATATACACCTGGAAAATCCTAGAGGGACTAGTACCGAACTTGCACACGAAAATCACTCACTACGAAAGCAAAAGACTTGGCAGACGATGCACCATCCCCCCAATGAAAAGCAGGGGTGTCACTAGCACGTTAAGAGACCATACAATAAGTGTCAGGGGCCCGAGACTGTTCAACTGCCTCCCAGCACACATAAGGGGGATTACCAACAGACCCCTGGCAGTCTTCAAGCTGGCACTGGACAAGCACCTAAAGTCAGTTCCTGATCAGCCGGGCTGTGGCTCGTACGTTGGTTTGCGTGCAGCCAGCAGCAACAGCCTGGTTGATCAGGCGCTGATCCACCAGGAGGCCTGGTCACAGACCGGGCCGCGGGGGCGTTGACCCCCGAAACTCTCTCCAGGTAAACTCCAGGTAATATTAAAAGTCTTAAGAAGAGAAGGCATATCAACCAAGTTTTCATGGTAAGGGAGAACCAACATATTTTTAGTTGAATAAGGCTGGTTGTCCCTTTTTGGATTGTAAAAAGTATTTCTAGCAACTTTAAAAGATTTATCAATTACATTTCTTGGGTATTTTAAATCATTACCTATTTCATAAATTTTGGATATTTCCTCATCTATGAACTCAGGACTACAAATTCGTAAAGCTCTCAAAAACATTGATGAGAAAACAGACAGTTTGACTCTATCTTGATTCGAGGAATAATAGTGGACATAGGAACAGTTATTTGTAGGTTTTCTGTAAATTTTAAATTTGAATTCATTATTACCCTTAATAATTAAAACATCTAGAAAAGGCAATGGTTGTTTTGCATATTCTAAAATCACCTGTTTACTGTGATCTTATTGCATATATATATATATATATATATATATATATATATATATATATATATATATATATATATATATATATATATATATATATATATATATATATATATATATATATATATATATATATATGTATGTATGTATATATATATATATATATATATATATATATATATATATATATATATATATATATATATATATATATATATATATATATATATATATATATATATGTTAATCCTATACTTGCATTAGGTATAGTGTTCCACCGACTACACAAGAATTGTTCAAGCAACCTTGCTGTATATTTCCTGCCCTTCTCCATCAACGTGTGGGCGTGTATTTGTGTGAGCGTGCCCGTGGCTGCTCTAGCTATACACCTCACTACACGCCCTCGCTCCAGCCTGCGGGTGTGGCTACACAGGCGACAACACAGGAAGAGATGCCATCAGCAAGGGGTTCACCTAACTCAAGTTTTCAACACTACTGCACCGTCAGTACTGGGGCAGCACCCGACACCTCGGCCTTCCATACACAGCCTCCAGCAGGTATCTATCTGGATCCAGGTGGCGTACTGCCCCCGCTAAAGACACACCTTGTAGAACAAGCATTTATTGCGTCAACGTTTTGCTTTGTTGGAGTTTCATTAAATCCTACGACTTTAGCTTTAGTTTAATATCTTCATTATGTACCCCATACCCATCATATGGGCGGTAGTCAGAAGATTACAGAGTCACATGGTAGGTCCAAAGTTTTGATAGCTAAACAAGTTAGTGATAATAAACTATTTACATATTTATGTCTAATTACAATCATATGACTTTACACAGAGCGAAATGTTGACTCAATAAAAGTTTATTTAATTATTATTATGATAATCAGGAAGAAACTCTAAATCCGAAGGGGTCATATAGCACCTGGGAAATTTGACACAATCAGGCTTGATCAAAAGTGAAGGACTGGTCCAGTTCCTTGGATCAAGAACTCCCTAATCTGTATGAAAGTGCATTACCTCCTGGAGGGGAGATTTCTCTATATGGCTGATCATCAAGTGTTAACCTGATGCTTTCTGGCATAACTGGTTTTTTTTTTTTTATCGTTACACTGACTTTCTTCGGAGGAATAAGGTTGATATTTATTACTTCACTCTCCAACTGCAAGTCAAGCCATAAAATCCACTTGTCTCCACTCTGATCTAAGGCGATCTCATAAATGCCTGATAGGATGTTCAAACCCATAGTACTGGAAAACTTCTTCAGCCGTTCCCTAGAACTGTTACTGTCACGATCCTCACCCCATCTTCCTCCCACTCCTGATTTACATAGCTTCCAATTCATTCTATTCTGGTCCAACTTCTCGAAGTGCCCAAATCACACTTTTAATTTCCATGTTTTATATACTCTTAAATTCGTCCACCAACATTTGCAACTTATTTTCAAGTTTTATATATACGACTCGTGAGGGACATTTATAGCAAAGAGTGGTGGAGGCTCGACCCTCAGTCACGTAATACCCAGACGCTTCACAAAAATTGCATTCACAGGACCAAATAAGGCTGTAAGTTATTGTTTAGGATTTTTAGAAGCTTAGATATTTTATATTTCAAAGTCTGGCCCTAGTATTTTAATACACCAGGTAAGCATTAGAGGTGTTAATTTTATTTAATATTGAAATACCACGTACAAGGTGAAGTTGATGCTTTCATTCCATCAGTTCAGTTGATTTGTTTAAGAAAAATGTGCAGAGAAAGATGTGAGTAAAGTGAGGCCATCTTGTGATTATAGCTCAGTACCATTATAATGTTTAGCAATCAGAAATTTGTGGCCTAGTCCCTGGACCCATTATGTGCCTCTGTAATCTTTTGACTACCGCCCACAGGATGGGTTTGGGGTGCATAATAAAGATATTAAACTAATAAACTAACTTGTGATTTAGCTACCATATCTTACCTCGACGGTTGATTCATAAATGAAAAAAAAATCATTAGCTGACTTCATGAGTGTTCTCTTTACTCGTATTGGTCTATGAAGAGTCAGTATAGCTTACGTACCCTAACAGAACATAACCTAACCTTGAAGACTAACCTAAAACTAATATTCCTTAAAAAAAATATTTTTCCCCCCTCACAAAAATTTAGATTTTCCCTGTGTTCTGTGTCACCAGTTTAACTACCATTTGTTTCTTTTTCACTTAGCAGAACACACTGAAGGCTGGAAGGAAAGACAAAACAGAGACAAGCCTAAAACTGGATGACAGAGGACGAGAGAGGAAAGAGGAGGCTGTGTCATTCTTCAACGGTGTGTGGTTCGCTGCTACAGTTCTCATGCAGCAAGGTGAGTTGACTGCAAGCTTAGTGACACCATCCGACTAAAATTTGATTATTATATTCATGAGTGGACATCCTTAATGTTTCAAAAGCATTAGCACGGAGAATCTATTAAGCATATGTTCACTAGACACGAGTCATTTCCTTATAGATTTAGTTTTGGAACCTTTGTGCTTAGATGTTAGATCATTATCTGGTAGAGTAGTGTAGAAAGCGCTTTAAATCCACTTAAAACTACATGAAACTACGTACATACATGGTATTATTCTGTGGCAGGTCAGGAGATGGTGCCCGAGACGGGTGCAGCCAGAGTGGTGTTTGGCACAATGTGGATTACTGCTGTGGTCCTCTATGCCGCATACACCTCCAATCTGGTTTCCTTCTTTACGGTGACAAGGTAAGTAAGAGAGAGAGAGAGACGGGGAAAGGAATAAGCTAGTTTAGTTTAATATGTTTATTATGCACCCCATACCCATCCTGTGGGCGGTAGTCAAAAGATTAACAGAGGTACATAATTGGTCCAGGGACTGGACTCCAAAGTTCTGATAGCTGAGCAAGTTACAGAGGTAATGAACTCACAATTTACAAAGGTAATGAACTCACAATTTACAAAGGTAATGAACTCACAATTTACAAAGGTAATGAACTCACAATTTACAAAGGTAATGAACTCCAGGTAGGTCTGGTGACAATCATGACAAGTTACAAAGGTATTTACAGATTACAGAGGTACGTAATGGGTCCAGGGACTGGGCCCCCGAAGTTTTGATAGCTGAACTAGGTACAAAGGAATTCATTACCTTTGTAACTTGGAAATGAATAAGAGGGGAAGATTATGAATAAACAGCACTTTTCTTGCATCACTACGGTGATTAAAGAATTTTATCTTACCCACAAGCTCACCCATTCATACGACATACCTCCTCCCAGGTTCTCAGTTCACATATACAGCATGAGTCAATTCCCAGTCATGACTACAGCAAGCAGCTACTCATACAGACAGTTTCAACTCAGCTTTTCATTTCGTATCAAGCCTCATGATCATAACCACGGCATTCTGAAAAAATACCCTGACTTTGCTCACTGTAAATAAAGCATTACCACTTTTGTTTTTGTGTGTGACCTAATTAATGTTCTCATAAACATGTAAATAGTTCATTACCACTGTAACTTGTTCAGTTATCAAAACACTGCGGCCCAGTCCCTGGACCCATTATGTAATCCTTTCTACCCCTCACAGGATGGGTATGAGATGCATAATAAAGATGTTAAATTAACTCACGTTTACCTACGATTATTATCTTTGTTTATACCTCGTTTTCACACCACCACTCAACCTCCAACCTTCACCCTCATCCAATTTTAAAATCTCCAACCATCCAAGGAGGTTCTGTTGCTCTGTCATATGACTATGAAAGGGAAATCTATTAAATGTTAGGCACTCTGAAAGGCTTGCTGATTTGTTCTCTCTCTCTTGAATACGTATGATTGCAGGTAAATCTTACAAACTTCTACTCACATTCGGTACATATTTTGCATTTCTTAACAGGCTTTATTCCTGTAACACTTTCTATTAATGAAACTTGTTTTGAAGCTGGGTCGTGGGGGAATGACCAGCGAGTCATTAATATATACGTATAACGTCCCCCTCTCCTGACCAAAAACCCTCAACTATCCCCCCCTATTCAACTTTCCTTAATAAACTACTACTGTTACTACAGGTTATCTCTTCCCTTCAATAACTTGGAACAACTTGTGAGAAGCGACTACAGGTTCGGCACAAGAACTGGCTCTGTTTACATCGACAACATCAAGGTATCCTGCCTTTCTTCGCTCTTATATATATATATATATATATATATATATATATATATATATATATATATATATATATATATATATATATATATATATATATATATATATATATATATATATATTTGTCTGAGCATATACTGTTAAATAAGAACATGTGATCATAAAATATGCAGGGTAGGGATCACTATAAAGAATGGTAAAATGAATGCTTGAGTTTTCTTGCATGAGACTGACCTCTGAGTCTGGTCGAGTGAGAGCTATGAACCTGTCAGCACTACTATATTTTACAAGCTATGAACTATATGCATATGTAAGTACACATGTCCATGTGTTGTCTACACATGTAAGTACGGGTGTACAAATATTGTTTACGTAAGTACAGGTGTATATGGTATGTTCACATGTAAATGAAGGTGTATATGATATGTGCACATGTATGTAAAAGGTGTATATGGTATGTGCACATGTAAATGAAGGTGTATATGATATGTGCACATGTAAGTGAAGGTGCATATGGTATGTGCACGCGTAAGTTAAGGTGTGTATGGTATGTGCACATGTAAGTGAAGGTGTATATGATATGTAAGTGAAGGTGCATATGGTATGTGCACGCGTAAGTCAAGGTGTGTATGGTATGTGCACATGTAAGTGAAGGTGTATATGAGTAATGCGTGTGAACAAGTATACAATGTATGTGTATGGTGTGTACAGGCGTCGGAGAGTGAAGTGTACAGAGAGGCGTGGGCGAGGCTGACCAGCTTCGGGGAGGAAGCAACAGTACCAACCTACGAGGCTGCTCTAGACCGTGTCCGGAAGGAGTCCTACGCATTCATAGGAGACTATGTGGGTGAGTTCTACTTGCCTGGAGTCCTTATGCATTCACTGAAGACTCTGGGTGAGTTCTCCTGGTTTGGTCTTCCATCACTCACAGTTCATATAGTTTTTTCCTCACACCCTTGACACTTTATAACTAATTAGGTAAATATTATACTTCACAAGTAGTCCAAAAATTAGGCATGGAAACGAGACATAAACAGGTCTAGGAAGGGCCGAAACATGTCTAGTTTTGACTTAAAAATCTGTCGATTCTTTGGGAATTGTTTCGGCCACTTTATTGTGACTAATATTTTTCACACTTCTCTGTGCTAAGGAATGTTTACTATTGTACATAACTTAAATGTTACACTACATATTTATTAGGCTAAAAGCTGTGCCCAACCTTAGCTCCTCCCAGAGCCTGTCTTATACAGTTATTACATCCTTAAGGCCTGAGGTGAAAGGGAACTTACCTAGTTCCCTTTACAAGAATTGTAACCTTAATTCTAAAGAAAAATATTCTTTTAGTTGAAAATTTGGGAATTTCTGACCACATATTAGCAGTGATATTATTGGTTCAGTAAAAACCGGGCCAATGTTAGTAGGTAAGGCTTTTTCTGGCACCCAATATACCAGGTATGACAAAAATGTAAATACAAATATATCCATATTTTTTTACGCAGTCAAATGTTAGAGTGCTTGTGTTAGCTTAGTAGTAATAAATTAATATTTTGTCTCAGATGAATTATTATTATTATTATAATCAAGGGGGAAGCGCTAAACCCAGAGGATTATACAGCGCCTGGGGGGGGGGGGGATGTGGAAGGCATTCAGGCTTAATTCGGGGAACTGGAGCACAAATCCAATTCCCTAAATCAAGAGCCCCTCACCAACATCAAGGAACCTTCCTTGAGGGGTGTCTCAGATGAAGTCATTCATTGGTGTTTCGTGTTATATTAACAGTACTTAGTTAACGATCCACATGTTTGATGAAACAGCAAATACAGCTTTGTTGAAGACTGCTTATTAATTTAATATGCATAGTTCTTGTTTATCATGTAATATTCCAGTGTGAGAGAGATGTCCAGGTTGGTGAAGATGAAGGGTACGGGAGTGCAAGGATTCTCTCCTGAGCTGTGATTCTTAACTAAATACAAATGAACTTGAGTAAAACCTATCCTACTATAATAGTTCTCTTAATCTTATCGACAGTGCTAGACTACTACCAGAAGAAGGACTGTAATTTGGTCCTTCTTAAGGAACAGCTGTTCCAGTCTATGAGTTCTATCGTCCTGCCTCATCACTCCCAGCTACTGCCCGCCATCAACCATTAGTAAGTGCTAGTAATGTCTCGTGGCTTAGCTGGAGTGAGTTTCAAAGTTTTAATAGCTAAGCAAGTTACAATGGTGATAAACTACATACTTATGTCTGGTTACACTGTAATGAGTTTACCGTGTGACAGCCTGGCAGTGATGAGTGAGACTGGTGTACTAGACAAGCTTCGTGAACGATGGTGGCGCGCACAGTCCTGCCCAGACGAGGATACACTGACATCCTATGACAGTGTTGACCTGTGGGAGGTAGGTCCTTCATGCATATACTCACATCTACGACAGTATTGACCTGTGGGAGGTAGTTCCTTTATGTATATACACAGGGTTTACCTGGAGAGGGTTTCGGGGGTCAACGCCCCCGCGGCTTGGTCTGAGACCAGGCCTCACGGTGGATCAGGGTCTAATCAACCAGGCTGTTACTACTGGCCGCACGCAAGCTGACATACGAACCACAGCCCGGTTGGTCAGGTACTGACTTTAGGTGCCTGTCCAGTGCCTTCTTAAAGACAGCCAGGGGTCTATTGGTAATTCCCCTTATGTATGCTGGGATGCGGTTGAACAGTCTTGGGCCCCGGACACTTACTGTGTTGTCTCTCAATGTACTCGTGGCGTCCCTGCTTTTCAATGGGGGAATGTTGCATCTCCTGTCGAGTCTTTTGCTTTCGTATGGAGTGATTTTCTTGTGCAGGTTTGGTACCAATCACTCCAGGACCTTCCAAGTGTATATTATCATGTATCTCTCTCGCCTGCGTTCCAGGGAATACAGATCAAGGACCTTCAACCGTTCCCAGTAATTTAAGTGCCTTATCGACGTTATCGTGCTTATAGAGGAAACGTACTTTTTCTGTCAGGTTTCGATGGGCGTAAGTCACTGACTTTTTTTTAGTTATCCTGGTGGGTAATTTACTTGTCTTACTATGCATGAAAACAAACTTATGTTGAAATTGGGTCATAAAACAATCATAGTTGATTAAAAAAAAATTCTTATACGTGCATTTTGTACTAATAAAATTATCTGACATACCTTTAGTGTTTAGTTCCTGGTGGGAACTAATGAGTTTCTCTTTTATACATTTGTCAGCATTATACATCTTGTTTGTAACATTCACAGGTGTGTTCTGCTATGATATTAATGGCTACTGGAGTGGCCATATCCCTGTTGGTGTGCTTCCTGGAGTACGCTGGGCCTCGCTTCCTCACCATTACTAGCACCAACACAGCTAGCAGAAATGCCTACACCAACACTCACTCCAACACTAACATCACAAGTCACTCACCTTCCTCACTCACTACCTCTAAGCTGTACTTTAGATAAGACCGAGGATGTATGGAGACTTCACAAGTGGTGTTCGCAAGTATCAGTTTTGGAACCTGTATTGTCCATGATCTACATTAATGACCTCGGTCAAAGCATTAAAAGGGACGAGAGTAAATTCACTGACAACACAAAAGTATGTCGAGTAAGGAATTCGATGGAGGATACCGGATATAGCACAATTTCAGAATTTGAACAAATTCAAGTTATGGCCGGAAAAATAGTAAATACAATATTGTCAGTTTTTAAAACTGCCAAGTCTTTATATCCAGGAATGAAAATAACTAGATATTATAACTTAGCGCTTGATCACATAAAATATGTAAATGATTTACAGTGAATTACAATAACAGCCTATTCTGGGATCTTAGTGACCACAACAAGTGCCTCTGGGTACCAGATATCTTCATGCAGCTGAAATTTAAACATATTGTAACATTAACATCGCATTAGGTGTTTAATTTATACATACATTGAATGTTAATTAATGTTAATTCAGGATGATTACTAAATAAATGTTTAAACAATTTACGAGTAGTTATTTTATCATTTAATTGAGTGGATTATATGGTATTTATACTGACCATGGTTACATGGGTTGTCCATATAATAACTGGTTATCATAAATAACGTTTTAAAATTATTTTAAGCTCGAATCTAAGAAATGGCTATTTCACAAAAATATGGAAATGTGTGCTGTTAAAAGTTAACTGAGAGGTGTATTAATCTCGGTGTATGTATGCTGAGACTTTAATCCCTATTTTAAATGATTAAATTATTCTTGTCTAGTGGTGAAAAGCTAATGTGCAGCCTTAATGACTTGTGTAGTTGATAGGCTTTAAACCTCATTAACAATCCAGCTAACTGCGACTGTTACAGACGCAGTTTAAATTAAGCTTTCATCTCTAATATCAGAGGTTATGGATGTGAAAGATATATGTATACCGATTATTAACCCGAAGGATAAAAAACTCAGGATTATCCAAGAGAGAGCCAAGCAGTATGGTTTATTTCCACCGAGGTTCTTTAAACCTTTCCCTCAGGATGAGATCCACAAAAGTCAATACCCGGGTACCTACTTAGATGAACAGGAAATTAGCTCAGTAGTTTTGCACTGCCCGTGGGCTCTTCCAGTCACCTCCGTTATCATGTCGACCATCACCTTCTTGTAGTCAATATATTCCTGTCTGTCATTCGCTGTTGAGCGAGAGCTTATTGTTCCAGTTTCTGTTTTTCAAGGAAACTTTTCCTCTACAATTCCAGCCAGACTTGGGTGATATATCTCCCGGTCTACAGGAAGTTTTCGTTGAATATCTTCATTCTGCACCCCCTTATCCATGGTGTGTGAGAGGTAGTCAAACATAATGGGTCCAGGGACTGGACCCCAAAGTTTGGATAGCTAAATGGACTATTTATATGTTTATATCTAGTTACAGTCGCAGTGTGTTTTTTCATGCAGACAAAAATATTTGCCTTATCGAAGTATTTTATCCACAGTGCCAGGAACCCTAGACCAGCAAGATTATTGCCTGCAAAAGACAACCATTGAGACCCATCTCATCTGGAATAAGCAGCGCTCTCTCCCCCAAAACTATCAGGAATCCTTGCCAAACACCTAGCGAAACTCTTAGGCACCACCTGTCACACACATTTAAAACATTTTGATAACCACCTCAACTACATCAGAAATAAGTTCTCCAATCAAGATGTAGCATCAGTACTCACTGAGGTATAGAGCACCAGCCATCGATCTCCTGCGACGAAAAATTGATGACACCCTCAACCTCTTCGTCCCCTCAAGGAAGGTTCCTTGATATTGGTGAGGGGCTCTTGATTTAGGGAATTGGATCTGTGTTCCAGTTCCCCGAATTAAGCCTGAATGCCTTCCACATCCCCCCCCAGGCGCTGTATAATTCTCCGGGTTTAGCGCTTCCCCCTTGATTATAATAATAATAATCAACCTCTTCGTTCCGGCTAAAGATTTTATTGATCTTGTCAAATTGTGTTTTAACTTTTTCTGTTTGAAAATTTTCTGTCAACAGACGTAACGTAACTGAAACAGCAATATTCTATGTCAAACAAAACCAGCTCATCAGTTCTGGTGAAGCTAGACATAATAAACTAGCCACTTCGGTGGCAAAATCTAAAAATCTAATCAAGAGGGAGAGGTTTTTTAGTGCCAGGAAGGAAAAAAACTGGCAGGAAATGGCAAAAATCGTACACCAAATCCAGTCATTCCTGGAATGGAACCACAGTCGATGGCCTCCACTCCAAACCAACAGATACAGATACTAATGCCGGAAAAAAATCCCCCCCCCCCAGTACCAACAATACCACCAGTCCGATGACATTCGTCTTTGCAAATATACAGGGTCTAAAGCCAGCAACAAACAACAAAATACCTTTCATCCGTGGACTGCTTGCAGAGGCAAAGGAAATGTTCGCGGCTTTCACTGAGACCCACATAAAGGATCACTTGGACAACGAAATAAGAATCCCAGGTTACAACCTATACAGATGCGACAGAGTGAACAGGCAAAAGGGAGGGAAAGGTTGGCCTGTACATTGCAGAGTCACTTGTTTGCACAGAACTGCTTAATGCCTCAAATGATGTAGTGGAAGTTTTAGCAGTAAAGATCGAGAACCAAAACCTAGTCATTGTGGTAGTTTACAAGCCTCCGGATGCAACATCCCAGCAATTCCAGGAACAGCTGTTAAAAATTGACCACTCTCTGGAAAATCTGCCAGCTCCTCCACCCAACATCTTGCTCCTGGGGGATTTCAACTTAAGGCACCTGAAATGGAGGAATATAGCAAATAATATTGTTGCAGTAATAACACCAGGAGGCAGCTCTGATGAAAACTCACACTCACACGAGCTTTTAAATCTCTGCACAAAATTCAATTTAAACCAGCAAATAATAGAGCCTACTAGACTGGAGAATACACTAGACCTCATCTTCACTAACAATGATGATCTGATACGAAATGTCACCATATAAAAAACATTATACTCAGATCACAACATAATTGAGGTTCAGACATGTATGCGTGGAGCCCCAGACAGACATAATGAGATTAGTCACGAGGGAGCATTCACCAAATTCAACTTCAATAACAAAAACATAAAGTGGGACCAAGTAAACCAAGTCCTAACCGATATAAGCTGGGAAGATATACTAAGCCACACAGACCCCAACTTATGCCTAGAACAGATTAACTAGGTGGCACTCGATGTATGCACAAGGCTTATTCCTCTAAGAAAAAGGAGGAGTAGATGTAAAATAGAAAGAGACAGGCGCTCCCTTTACAGGCGACGGAAAAGAATAACAGAGCGGCTAAAAGAGGTCAATATATCTGAAATGCGTAGGGAGACACTGGTCAGAGAAATAGCAAACATCGAACTTAAGCTAAAGCAATCTTATAGGAGTCAGGAATAGCGGGAAGAACTAAAAGCCATAAATGAAATCGAAAGAAACCCAAAGTATTTCTTCTCCTATGCCAAATCAAAGTCGAGAACAACGTCCAGTATTGGGCCCCTACTTAATTAAACAAGATGGGTCCTACACAGATGACAGCAAGGAAATGAGTGAGCTACTCAAGTCCCAATATGACTCAGTTTTTAGCAAGCCGCTAACCAGACTGAGAGTCGAAGATCAAAATGATTTTTTTATGATAGAGCCACAGAATTTGGTTAACACAAGTCTATCTGATGTTATCCTGACGCCAAATGACTTCGAACAGGCGATAAATGACATGCCCATGCACTCTGCCCCAGGGCCAGACTCATGGAGCTCCGTGTTAATCAAGAACTGCAAGAAGCCCCTATCACGAGCTTTTACCATCCTATGGAGAGGGAGCATGGACACGGGGGTCGTCCCACAGTTACTAAAAACAACAGACATAGCCCCACTCCACAAAGGGGGCAGTAAAGCAATAGCAAAGAACTACAGACCGATAGCACTAACATCTCATATCATAAAAATCTTTGAAAGGGTCCTAAGAGGCAAGATCACCACCCATCTAGAAACCCATCAATTACACAACCCAGGGCAACATGGGTTTAGAACAGGTCGCTCCTGTCTGTCTCAACTATTGGATCACTACGACAAGGTCCTAGATGCACTAGAAGACAAAAATAATGCAGATGTAATATATACAGACTTTGCAAAAGCCTTCGACAAGTGTGACCATGGCGTAATAGCGCACAAAATGCGTGCTAAAGGAATAACAGGAAAAGTCGGTCGATGGATCTATAATTTCCTCACTAACAGAACACAGAGAGTAGTAGTCAACAGAGTAAAGTCCGAGGCAGCTACGGTGAAAAGCTCTGCTCCACAAGGCACAGTACTCGCTCCCATCTTGTTCCTCATCCTCATATCTGACATAGACAAGGATGTCAGCCACAGCACGGTGTCTTCCTTTGCAGATGACACCCGCTGCATGACAGTGTCTTCCATTGCAGACACTACAAGGCTCCAGGCGGACATCAACCAAATCTTTCAGTGGGCTGCAGAAAACAATATGAAGTTCAACGATGAGAAATTTCAATTACTCAGATATGGTAAACACGAGGAAATTAAATCTTCATCAGAATACAAAACAAATTCTGGCCACAAAATAGAGCGAAACGCCAACGTCAAAGACCTGGGAGTGATCATGTCGGAGGATCTCACCTTCAGGGACCATAACATTGTATCAATCGCATCTGCTAGAAAAATGACAGGATGGATAATGAGAACCTTCAAAACTAGGGATGCCAAGCCCATGATGACACTCTTCAGGTCACTTGTTCTATCTAGGCTGGAATATTGCTGCACACTAACAGCACCTTTCAAGGCAAGTGAAATTGCTGACCTAGAAAATGTACAGAGAACCTTCACGGCGCGCATAACGGAGATAAAACACCTCAATTACTGGGAGCTCTTGAGGTTCCTGAACCTGTATTCCCTGGAATGCAGGCGGGAGAGATACATGATTATATACACCTGGAAAATCCTAGAGGGACTAGTACTGAACTTGCACACGAAAATCACTCACTACGAAAGCAAAAGACTTGGCAGACGATGCAACATCCTCCCAATGAAAAGCAAGGGTGTCACTAGCACGTTAAGAGACCATACAATAAGTGTCAGGGGCCCGAGACTGTTCAACTGCCTCCCAGCATACATAAGGGGGATTACCAACAGACCCCTGGCAGTCTTCAATGTGGCACTGGACAAGCACCTAAAGTCGGTTCCTGACCAGCCGGGCTGTGGCTCGTACGTTGGTTTGCGTGCAGCCAGCAGTAACAGCCTGGTTGATCAGGCTCTGATCCACCAGGAGGCCTGATCACAGACCAGGCCGCGGGGGCGTTGACCCCCGGAACTCTCTCCAGGTAAGCTGAGTGATTTTCCTCTATCCACTTCACACTAAGAGAAAGTCGACGGGACTCTAACCTTTCCTTGACGCTCTTCTCTCTAAATCTGATCATAAACTACGTACCAGAGTCTACCGAAAATCTACCAATCAACAAGATCTTTCTCCATTACTACTCTCGCCACAACACCAAGACTGAACACTGCTTCATCATAGGCTTCTTCCTACTTGCTTTCCGTATCTGCAACAGTGAATATCTTTAGGAAGGATGCTTTTTCCTAGAAAATATATTTTCTAAACTTCACGATCCTAGTCATTAATGCCATCAGACCAAACCATACCCCGGCCGGGATTGAACCCGCGGTCAGAGAGTCTCAAAACTCCAGCCCGTCGCGTTAGCCACTAGACCAGCTAGCCACAATAAGATTCGTCCAACTAGGTATATTTCTACACCATAGGAAGGTTAGCAGGAGTCGTGAATATAGCATAAACTTACGTAGACGATACACAACCAAAAGCTACAGGTCTCCCAGCATTCTAACACCAAGTTCCAAGTATCCACCACTGCCTCCATTGCAATAAGGACATCACCAGTAACGGACACCCTCAAGTCAAAACCACAACAGAGGTTTATGCAGACCCTTACAACGACTGTTACTAAATATGCGTATGAGAAATATCAAGAGACCTCCACACAAGTATTTCTGAACTCCAGTATGACAGCAGAATGGACCGCTTGAACAACACCAGTTTCACACAGTGACGGATAACTCATTGTTAACGACACTTCAGAACACAGGATTCTGGAAGCATCACTCATCAGCATATCTAACAACTCACCCAGAACGGTTTCTACAACATAGCTGAGCCACTTGGCTTAATTCCAGTATAAACCCTTCTCTGAAACTTTCCTCAACATAGCACAAGACACAAAATCCTCCTTGACATCCGTGTCCAACTTTACCTATGCAAAAAAAACTATGCACATAATAGACCCTAAGATCTGGAGATCATTGCCCAAAGCATCGAAAGGTTCCCTGTTCGCTATTGATTCGGAGCTGTTGTATTGCTACAAGGCACCTCATCTCCCTAACGTAACTGTAACAGCAATACTCTATATCAAACAAAAACCAGCTCATCAGTTATGTCCCTCTTCTTTTTTCAGTCTTCCTTCAACTCCCATAGAAAATTGGTAACACATCTTGTCCCACTGTATTTCAGTTACAATAAGTAACTTGCTGTATCTGCACTATCTATTCAGTCACTCCACAAAGCTGAAGATCATTGAATCATTTTGAAATAATAAGTCATATTTTTTAAATTATACCTTACTTATACTACATATGACCAATTAAATGCTTGAAAATTCCTAATAATTATTCTTAAGTAACTTTGTATATTAATGTCGCTCTTTTGTCCCTAACAATGTTGTATTACATGTAAATATATTACTTGTGCTGCATAAAGAAATACAAGTTTAGATTTGTATTTGCTAGGCTTTAAATAATTTTTTTTTTACAAGGACCCCAATGTTAATATGCCACTTTGACTTTTGGGGTTATCCTGGGAAATTCACACTAATTGTACTTATGTGTACCTGTGTCTAAATAAAGGATTCAAATTAGATAAATTTAGATTTCGAAAGGATATAGGAAAGTATTGGTTTGGAAATAGGGTAGTTGATGAGTGGAACAGTCTACCTAGTTGGGTTATTGAAGCTAAAACGTTGGATAGATTCAAATTTAGGTTAGATAAATACATGAGTGAGAGGGGTTGGATTGAGTGAGACTTGCATAATGAGTAAATAGAATCATCAAAACTTATTTCTTGGGTAGCATTGAAAACTGGGTTGGGCAAATGTTTTCTAAGTTGGAAGGATTGTAAAGGACTTGCCTAGTATGGGCCAACAAGCCTGCTGCAGTGTTCCTCCTTTCTTATGTTTTTATGTTCTTATTTGCTTACTTACTAACTTATTTACACACTAACTTAATTACTTACTAACTTAATTACTAACTTACTAATTTAGTAACTTACATATTTACTTACTAACTTAATTACTAACTTACTAAATTACTTACTAATTTAATTATTTACTAACTTAATTACTTACTAACTTAATTACTTACTAACTTAATTACTAACTTATTAACTTAATTACTAGCTTACTAAATTACTAACTTATATACTTACTAAATTACTTGTTAACTTACTAATTTACTAACTTAATTACCAACTTACTAACTTAATTACTTACTAACTTACTTAATTACTAATTTACTTACTAACTTAATTACTAACTTATTTATTTACTAACTTATTACCTTATTTTTCTTACTACTAACATTTCTTTAGTTGATATATTATATGTGTTAAGTGTCAGCTCCGGTGGCCCTGAATAACCCCAACAACAACAACAAGAACTACTGGGTGAGACATTTTACATTTTTTTCACATTACTTTCTGTTAGCTGGGCTGTAAGGTGATGTTGCAAGCTAAAACGCACCCAGTGCCAGCTTATTCTGCCAGCTTGATAAAGAAAGCTTAAGTCTCCAGTGAGATATGAGACATTTTAACTAAGATTTATGAGTTGTCAATCCTGAGGTTCCACCAGGCCATTGTCACTTGATGTAATAAAGTGAAGGGCTCTTGATCCAAAGAATTAGGGCTAACTTCCCTTTCCTTAGGTGATGAAGATTTTTTGGGGATTATGAGCCCGGAGGGTTAGTAAGTTTATTTAGGTAAGATAATCGTAAGTACAATTATCATACAGAGTTTAACGTGGGTTTAATTATCCCATGAATTTAATAAAAATAATGGTATTCAATATTCACAGATGACTCCCGAATATACATGACAATGACCTCCATCAAAGACACCGCAAGACTCCACATGGACATCAACCAAATCCTTAAATGGGCCGCAGAAAACAATATGAAGCTCAAGGATGAGAAATTTCAATTGCTCTGATATGGAAAAAGTGAGGAAATTAAAACTGTATCGGAGTAAAAAACAAATTCCAACCACACAATAGAGCGAGAAACTAATGTAAAAGACCTGAGTGTGATCATGTCAGAGGATCTCACCTTCAAAGACCATACCTGGAGGTTACCTGGAGGTTATTCCAGGGATCAATGCCCCTGCGGCCCGGTCCATGACCAGACCTCCCGATGGATCAGGGCCTGATCAACTAGGCTGTTACTGCTGGCTGCACGCAGTCCAACGTACGAGCCACAGCCCGGCTGATCCGGCACTGACTTTATGGGAGGCTGTTGAACAGTCTTGGGCCCTGGACACTTATGGTGTTTTCCCTTAGTGTACCAGTGGCTCCCCTACTTTTTATTGGGGGCATTTTGCATCGCCTGCCCAGTCTTTTGCTTTCATAGGGAGTGATTTCTGTGTGCAGATTTGGGACCATTCCTTCCAGGATTTTCCAAGTGTAGATTATGATATATCTCTCCCTCCTGCGTTCCAACGAGTACAAGTCAAGTGCTTCCAAGCGTTCCCAGTAGTTAAGGGGCTTGACAGAACTTATACATGCAGTAAAGGATCTCTGTACACTCTCTAGATCTGCGATTTCACCTGCTTTGAATGGAGATGTTAATGTACAGCAGTATTCCAGCCTAGAGAGAACAAGTGATTTGAAAAGGATCATCATTGGCTTGGCATCTCGCGTTTTGAACGTTCTCATTATCCATTCTATCATTTTCTTTGTACGTGCGATCGTGGCACTGTTGTGATCCTTGAAAGTGAGATCCTCAGACATTACTACTCCGAGGTCCCTTACATTATTTTTCCGCTCTATTGTGTGGCCAGAGTCTGTAGTATATACTCTGTTCTAGTTATTATCTCCTCCAGTTTTCCATAACAGAGTAGTTGGAATTTGTCCTCATTGAACATCATATTGTTTACTGTTGCCCACTGGAAAACTTTGTTTATATCTTCTTGGAGGTTAACCGCATCCTCAGCAGATGACAGCCTCATGCAGATCCTAGTATCATCCGCAAATGATGATACGGTGCTGTGATGTATCAATTGCTTCTGCTAGAAAAATAACAGGATGGATAATGAGAACCTTCAAAACCAGGGATGCCAAGCCCATGATGACACTCTTCAGGTCACTTGTTCTATCAAGGCTGGAATATTGCTGCTCGCTAACAGCACCTTTCAAAGCAGGTGAAATTGCTGACCTAGAAAATGTACAGAGAACCTTCACAGCACACACAACTGTGATAAAACACCTCAATTACTGGGAATACTTGAAGTTCCTCAACCTGTACTCCCTAGAATGCAGACAGGAGAGATACATGATTATATACACTTGGAAAATCCTAGAGGGATTAGTACCGAACTTGCACACGAAAATCACACCCTACAAAAGCAAAAGACTTGGCAGATGATGCAACATCCTCCCAATGAAAAGCAAGGGTGCCACTCGCACGTTAAGAGACAACAAAATAAGTGTCCTGGGCCCAAGACTGTTCAGTTGCCTCCCAGCATACATAGGTGGGCTTACCAATACACCCCTGGCTGTCTTCAAGAAGGCACTGGACAGGTACCTTAAGTCAGTACCTGACCAGCTGGGCTGTGGTTCGTATGTCGGGTGGCTTGTGACCAACAGTAACATCCTGGTTGATCAGACCCTTAACCACCATGAGGCCTGGTCACAGACCAGGTTGCAGGACCATTGTCCCCCAAAACCCTCTCCAGGTAACACATGGGGGTCACTGTATGAGACATACGGCTTTAGTGCTTTTCCATGTATTTATATTAATGTAAACCGAGTTGATATAATAGTCATCTCAAGGGGATCTTGATCCATGGCACTGAATCTGACCACCCTTCCTTGGATCAAAACTGATTGCCACCCATTCCCTAGGTGCTGGGTGATCCCCTACAGGTTTATCGCTCCTCCCCTTGAATGTAGCTGATGATTTTATTTGGATTGTTAAGCCAGAGAGTTGGTAAACCAAGCTAACCCAATGTTTTAAATAATACCATCAGAACCTTAATGCAGATCTTTGTCCCAGCATTTCAATGAAATCTTTGTACAACCATCCACAGGATAGGTATAGGGTGAATAAATAAAGGGGATGTAAATAGTGTGCTGAAAATATCTAGCCTAGACAGGACTCGCAGCAATGGTTTTAAGTTAGAAAAATTCAGATTCAGGAAGGATATAGGAAAGTACTGGTTTGGTAATAGAGTTGTGGATGAGTGGAACAAACTCCCAAGTACCGTTATAGAGGCCAGAACGTTGTGTAGCTTTAAAAATAGGTTGGATAAATACATGAGTAGATGTGGGTGGGTGTGAGTTAGACCTGATAGCTTGTGCTACCAGGTCGGTTGCCGTCTTCCTCCCTTAAGTCAATGTGACCTGATCTGACTAGGTTGGGTGCATTGGCTTAAGCCGGTAGGAGACTTGGACCTGCCTCGCATGGGCCAGTAGGCCTTCTGCAGTGTTCCTTCGTTCTTATGTTCTTATGTTCTTATAATAGAGTATATAAATTAAATCTTAGGTGTTTGGTCAGTTTATCAAATTTCTTTTGAGAAAAGTGAATACGAAAGAAGTTTACAGTTAGCAGAGATCAAAATATTCTTTATATGTCTTAAAATGTTCATTTTCTTCTTGCATTTTTATTTATTTTTGGGATGTCTGGAACTGACAAATTTTTGTATTTATAAATATGTAGAGTACAGTGGAACCTGTTCGAGTGCCTTTACCGAATGAATTTATTCCCATCAGGAATAATGTAAATTAGATTAGTCCATTTCAGACCCTCAAAAATACACTTATAAAAGCACTTACAAAAATACATTTGCATAATTGGTCGTGTTGGGAGCAGTTCGATTTTTGAGGTTCCACTGTATCATGTTAAAAGTTTAATTTGACATTTTTACTTTTGTAATTCCCAATATTACTGAGATTTGTGATCTCTTGTATTCACATTAACCTTTATGGGTTTACCATAGTGCCTTTAGTTAATATTATTATTTATTCCTAAATTTAGAAGTGCTGTATGACCCTTTCAGGTTGGAAATAAATTATGTGTTAAAATAATAATAATAATAATAATATAAGGTTAGAATAAAAGCATGAGGAAGAGTCATGTGGAACCCTTAAGCTAATTTTTTATCAATAAATTTAATGGCTCTGTCTTTCTTGTAATAAAAAATGGAGTAGATGATTTTAATGCAGCTTTTTTTTATTAACGCATTGGCTGTTTCTCATCAAGGAAGGGTGACCCAAAAAAGCAGGAACACTTTCATCATCACTCACTCTTGTCACTGTCTAGCCAGAGATGAACCTGTTCTACAGTTCAGAAACTGCAACATATCAACACCCCTCCTTCAGAGCACAGGCACTGTACTTCTCACCTCCAGGACTCAAGTCCTGCTAACCAGTTGCCCTGAATCCCTTCATAAATGTTACATTGTCCACATTGCAACAGCACGTCAAGTCATAAAAGCCATTTGCCTCAACTCTCTCCTATCTAACATGCTCATGCATGCTTGCTGGAAGTCTAAGCCCTCTGCACACAAAACTTCCTTTACCTCCTCCCTATAACCTTTCCTAGAACAATCCTTACCCCTTTCTTCCTTCCACTACAGATTTATACTCCTTCCAAGTTTCTATTTCATTCCATCTTTTCTAAATGTCCAAACCACCTCAACAACCCCTCCTCATCCCTCTGGTTAATATTTTTAGAAACCCAACACCTCCTAATCTCCAAGCTACAGATTCTCTGCATAATATTCACACTACACTTTGCCTCCAGCCTTCTCCTTGTTTCAGCATTCACAACCCATTCTTCACACCCATATAAGAGTGTTGGTACCACTATACTCTTATACATAACCCTTTTTGCTTCCATGGATAGCATTCTTTGCCTCCACAGACTCCTCAGTTCACCACATACCTTTTTTGCCCTCATCAAGCATGCGATTCACCTCGTCTTTCATGGACCCATCTCTGACAAGCCCACTCTTAAATATTTGAGTACATTCACTTCCTTCATACTCTATCCCTCCAATCTGATATCCATTGTTTCATTACCTAGATTTTTTATAAGCTTCATCACCTTGCTCTTTCCTATGTTCACTTTTAATTTCCTTCTTTTGAATACCCTTCTCTTCAGAATCTCCCAGAAGCACAGTGTCATCAGTAAAAAGCAACGATGACAACTCCCACTGTGTGTTAGATTCTTTATCTCTTAATCCCACATCTCTTGCCAACACCTGAGCATTTACTTCTCTTACAACCCCACTTATAAATATACTAAACAACTATGGCGATATCACACGTCCTTGTCTAAGGCCTACTTTTACTGGGAAATAATCTCCCTCTCTCCTACATACTCTAACCTGTGCCTCACTATCCTTGTAAAAACTCTTAACTACTTTCAGTTCCCTACTGCCTATTCCATACATTTGCCACATCTGCCACATTGCTCTCCTATCTACCCTGTCATATGCCTTTTCCAGATCCATAAATGCAACTAAAACCTCTTTACACTTATCTAAATACTGTTCACCTATATGTTTCACTGTATACACTTGGTCCACACACCCTTCCTAAAGCCTCCTTGTTCATCTGCTGTCCTACTGTCCCTCTTACTCTTAATTCTTTCAGTAGTAACTCTTCCATACACCTTACCAGGTATATTCAACAGGCTTATTTCCCTATAATATTTACACTCTTTTGTCCCCCTCTGCCTTTATACAAAGGAACTATTCATGCTCTGTGTTGCTTTATATTTCACTTATTTTTTCCACAATCAATGATGCAAGTTTTACATCCCCTCAAGGGAACTTCCTTCATGCCAGTGAGGGGCTCTTGATCTGAGGAACTGGACCTTGGATTAAACCTAAATGCCTTCCATTCACCTAGGTACTGTATGACCTCTATGGGTATAGTGCTCCCCCCTAAATATAATAATAATGTAGCTTTTTCAACACAGTTTTACATTATAGTATACAGTATTAGAAGACAGAGGATGAAGCTTCCACCATATCTTGCACTGAATGACCCACATGGGTTTAGCGCTGAACATGAATTACTTTTTATACAGCACTATATTGTTTGTCTATACTCTAGTTCTAAAGCATCTTGTAAATTACTAGTACACAACATTTTACTAGAAATGACTAAGAATTTACAACTTTATCTGTTATATTGAAAAGTAGTGTCAGTGTATCATGTTAATAAGGCATTTTTATTTCCCAGCACTGTCTGCAGTTATGAGGGATCATATTTGTGAAGTGATGAGCAGTGGCAGTGAGTGGAACTGAGTCACAAAGATGAGAAGCCACATTCATGGTGTGAGGAGCGGGCAGTCAATGGTGGCCTTGCTCACAACTCTCTCTCCTCTGGCTGTCTCTCTCTTACTGTGGGTGTCACAGTCTGTGGCACAGGAAAACATCAGTAATGCTATCAATAATAACAGCAGTGCCACCACTGTAAGCTTGGGCCAGAGAGATAATGCAAGTGTTAATAATAGTGATGTTAAACCTGTAATATATGTTGATAACCCACAACACTTGAGGGAATTGCAGGAGCAGAGCTTTCTCCGCCATTCTTTAAGGTATGGTCATGTTTGGTATTTGTCATATAGAGTATTTGGTTACAACATTTTTTCTGTTTTGCCATCTATGTCAATTGCTTAAACAGATATTTGATTTACAAGAAAATCTTTACTTGTTATCTTCTAATACACAAATAACTTGCACATGGGAAACGCAAACTTATGATGACGTTTTGGTTTGACTCGGTCAAAGACCGAAATATTGTCATAAGTTTCAGTCTCTTATGTATGAGTTATTTATGTATTGTTCCAGTAATGGTATTGTGAATTTTTATTCTTTTCCTCTAATGTCTGCTGCTTCTCTGTCATGCACTGTTGAAACATCCACATAGGTTTAAGGTTCTCCTTAATATAATAATAAACACCAAATTATGGTATAATGCCTAACAAGCTCTTTTCAAATGATGCTGGTGAGGGGCTCTCCGTTCAAGGAATTAAAGCTATCCTTCCCTTCCTTGGATCAGTCCAGTGATCCTCCCATTCCTCATGCATTGTATTAGTCTCTCTAGATTTAGTACTACCCCATGAATATAAAATTATTAATAATGCAGGACAAGTCTTCAATAGCTAATGCCTTTTTTGTCTGTGAGAATTAGGAGTACCATAACAATGACATTATTAGATGTTATAAAAGGATGAGAGTTGGACATATTTAGCAAATGTTCATATGTATATATTTTCACAGATTATCACCAGGAAGAAGCACTGATGGAAAGGATGGTAATGTTCTTGGTGTGTCATTGCTGGAGCAGGCAGCCACTCTTGGATCACAGCTCAGGCATATAGCTAATAATGAGTTGGGAGTTACACATATGCAGGTGAGAAATGAGATTGTACATACTTGTTCTTGTTCTTGTCCAGACCAGAGCTTTGGTGAGATGGGTAAGGAAGAAGGATGGGTAAGGATAGAAATTTTGGAAAAGGGTGGGAGGGGGAAGAGAGGTAGGATATAAAAGGTAAGTGGCCCAACCACTTTGGTGTAATTTAAAAAGTGTACGTGAAATGATAAGATATTCTTTAAGGGGTATAAGACTAACCCATCAGAGTCACATAGATATAACAGATATATAAGTACATGACTCTGAATTGGTAGTAATTATACAAGTTGCAATTGCTTTTTTTTTTTTTTTTGCGATTGCACAACGGATATTTATGCGACAATGAAGGCAATAATTTTCTGGCCAGTTTATAGAATTACGTGACAATGGCTTCTTACAGGTGGTGTCCAGCCATAGTAAATAGCATAATTTTTACATTAGATTGTTATATAAGATTTCTCCCTAATTGGGGGCGATGATGTTCTCAGTATACATAGAAGGGTTCTGGTGTTACCCAATCTTCTTCATCAGGGAGGTTGCTCAATATCATGGGTCGATAGTAATCATCTTTATGTATAAAACGACGGACCCTCTGTGGGAGAGTCATTCTTTGAGTCCTGTGAGGAGGAGTATTGATGATATAATCTGTGGTATTTACCACTTGTATAGGATGTTCTCTATCTGGCGTGTATAGTTCTTGCATTGTATAGAGTTGTTTCTTTTTTAAGGTGTCAAGGCGTACATTTATGGCAGTAATATCTTGTTGTATGTGTAAATCTGCCATTTTAACTCTGTCTCTCCTCCTGGTATCGGTAATGAAGCGAAGAGCTCTATTCTGGACCCTTTGTAACCGTAGCATATTGGTCTTTGTTGTTAATGACATTGGGACACAAGGGTATTCGAATATAGGTCGTATTAACATTTTAT
Organism: Cherax quadricarinatus; assembly: GCF_038502225.1. Taxonomy (NCBI): domain Eukaryota; kingdom Metazoa; phylum Arthropoda; class Malacostraca; order Decapoda; family Parastacidae; genus Cherax; species Cherax quadricarinatus. The sequence continues at coordinate 428,591 of NC_091360.1, read as the reverse complement.
ACAGATGTTTTTTGACATGTTGAGGGGCTTGATTGAATCGAAAGAGACTGCTAAGACCGGCTTTGGCTATGTTGATCTTTTTAGTTACATGAGATGTTGAGTGGAGCAGCCTGTCTATTTCATATCCCAAAATCTTGTTAGGGTTTCTAATGGCTACAGGTGTACCTCTGATGGAGATACCCCCTTTATCTTCAATTGTTGATGCAAAACATCCTATCGTGCTAACAAGGACCTTGTCAGGATTAGTCATAATTCTCCATTTCTTTTCCCAGTTAGATGTTCGACGAAGTTCAATATTAATTTTTTCTATGACTCTCTCATACTTGTATTTTCCTGTTACCGGAGTTGATGAGACAACATGAATAACATCATCTGCAAACTGTGTCACAATTGTATCATTAAACTCTGGTTGAGGAAGGTCATTCACATAAATGTTGAACAGAAGTGGACTGAGACAAGAACCTTGTGGGACACCAGCTGTCGGTATAAAAGGCTCTGTCGACCTGCCATGAAAGGTGGGAATGATTTTTCTTTGAGTTAAGAAATTATATATTACTCTGAGAAAAGTCCAGTTATGGCCTGGTAGGTCAATGAGTTTGTATATAAGGCCATCATGCCATAAGCTATCAAAAGCTTTATGAACATCTCTGGTGGCAGTTAAGGCAAGATTGCCCTGATGTTTTAGACTTGCTACAGTATCGAAAATAACATTTATTGCATGATTGGTACCTCTATGGGTTCTAAAGCCAAATTGTTTTTCAGTAAAAAAGTGATTAAACTCCATATAGTAGTTCAATCTGTTGGAAATGACCTTCTCAAGAACTTTTCCAGTGACTTCAAGTAAAGATATAGGTCTATAGTTCCCAGGTTGGTGGATGTCTTTATTGGGCTTACCAAGAAAGATCATCCTAGCAGTCTTAAAAACCACTGGAAAATGTCCCGAGGCCAGGATGGCATTAAAGATATTTACCAAAGACTGTTTACAATTTCTGGGTAGGAACTTTATTTGTTTCATTGTTATTCCAGAGAGGCCAGGGGCTCTATTTCGCATTCTTCCAATAACCTGACTCATCTCTAGTAATGTAATAGATCTAGTAAGCGGGTGGGTATCTTCAAAAGTTGAAGTATCGATGGAAGGTAGTGGTTGTAGATCATCCAAGTTCTCATCTCTCCATTCATTTACCAACTGATAATGATTATTATTAAATTGATGACTGTTATTGTGGGAGAGAATTTTCTCCCATACATCACCCATCAAATTAGCCTGGTCCTGTGGATCGTCAAGTTTGTACATACTATGTTTCCTTCCTTGGGTCACTCTGCATTGGTGGAGATGGCCATTGAGGTAAAAACAGTAAAATTAATGGAGACACAACACCATGATGATAGCTCTGCTCCTGTTCCTACAAATAGAGAATTACAGCCTGTAGTTGTGCTTTTACTCCTAAATAAACAGTTTAATATGAATATAATTTTTTTTTGTTAATAAGTTCCTTTATTACCGAACTGTTCATTCTTCTACTTCCAGATGACTGTATAAAGTATTTATAGAGTTTACTTGTTAGAGAATATAATCTGTTATTAGGCATATAATTTGTCATTAATTATTTATATGGCTTTAAGTTATTATTGTTGTTTCAGTTATTGAGATATTTTGTTTAGTGTATATAGATGACAAATTAAGAAAATACCAATAGAGTATACACATTTAAATACAGTATCTGAACTCCCAGAATGGTTCATCAGTATTTTCTCTATTGTCTCCTTTCTAAATTTCTGAGGTAATCTGTGCATATTTTGTAGCTTGCTTATAAAATGGATAAGTTTCACTAGATTACCGAGTAAGAAACCCCAAGCATATCCTACTTGCAGGCTACCTTCGATGAGCTGCCATACTCGGATCTAGAGAGGAGAGAAGAAGACACTGTTAAAGAGGTGAGAAAAGCCATTAATTATGTTGAGGTGTTTCTTGTGTTACTTTTCTAATGTGTCAGACTTTGTAGTCAGAGACTGTTCAACTGCCTCCCAACATACATAAGGGGGATTACCAACAGACCCCTGGCAGTCTTCAAGCTGGCACTGGACAAGCACCTAAAGTCGGTACCTGACCAGCCAGGCTGTGGCTCGTACGTTGGATTGCGCGCCGCCAGCAGTAACAGCCTGGTTGATCAGGCTCTGATCCACCAGGAGGCCTGGTCACAGACCGGGCCGCGGGGGCGTTGACCCCCGGAACTCTCTCCAGGTAAACTCCAGGTAACTCCAGAGAAAACTCTACATTTTCTTTTATTCATATTTTTCCTTATATATTTTCAGTGCAGTGAAACCTTGCTCAAACAGACTAATATGGTGAGTAGGTCACTGGTAAAGGTGATTGTGGTGGATAGCGATGTGATTGTTTTGCTGTGATTGTAAAAAATTTGGAGAATTCTGTAACCATCATACTTTGTCCATTGTTTCCGCATCAGTTGATTCATCAGATTTTGTCCTGTATTTCCAAAGTCTGTTAAATCTAGGACTGTTAACTCAGTGGTTTACTGAATGTACATTTATTACTTTTCAAAAATCACATTTAAGTACTTGGCAACCTAACAACACTAAGCATTTATTAAAGAATTCGTCCCAACACTCTAATTTTTGTTTGAATTGTAACATTTAGCATCTGCATCTTTTTCTGAAATACTACCAGAAAGATAACTTCATTATTGTCCAAATTTCTAGATTAAAAACTGGACAGATAGTTATTCACAAATCACAGAACAGGTGGTGCTCAAACCCAGAAATGAAAAACAAAGGTATCTCTTTTTGACTTTAGTAAAGTATACAGGAGAAGGGGTTACTAGCCCCTTGCTCCAGGCACTTTAGTCGCCTCTTATAACACACATGGCTTATGGAGGATGAATTCTGTTCTGCTTCTCCATGGAGATACGTAATAGGAAGTGAACAAGAACAAAAACTAGTGAGGAAATAGAAGAAAACCCAGAGGGATGTGTATACATATGCTTGTACATGCAAGTGTAGTGTGACCTAAGTGCAAGTTGAGGTAGCAAGACGTATCTGAAATCTTGCATAGTTCTTCTTCTTTCAACAAACTGGCCATATCCCACAGAGGCAGGGTGGCTCAAAAAAGAAAAACGAAAGTTTCTCTTTTTAAATTTAGTAATTTATACAGGAGAAGGGGTTACTAGCCCCTTGCTCTCGGCATTTTAGTTGCCTCTTACAACACGCATGGCTTACGGAGGATGAATTCTGTTCCACTTCCCCATGGAGATAATAAGAAGTAAACAAGAACAAGAACTAGTAAGAAAATAGGAGAAAACCCTGAGGGATGTGTATATATATATATGCTTGTACATGCAAGTGTAGCGTGACCTAAGTGCAAGTAGAAGTAGCAAGATGTACCTGAAATCTTGCATAGTTCTTCTTCTTTCAACACACAGGCCGCATCCCACCAAGGCAGGGTGGTCCAAAAGGAAAAACGAAAGTTTCTCCTTTTACATTTAGTAATATATACAGGAGAAGAGGTTACTAGCCCCTTGCTCCCGGCATTTTAGTCGCCTCTTACAACACACATGGCTTACGGAGGAAGAATTCTATTCCACTTCCCCATGGAGATAAGAGGAAATAAACAAGAATAAGAACTAGAAAGAAAATAGAAGAAAACCCAGAGGGGTGTATATATATGTATGCTTGCACATGTATGTGTAGTGTGACCTAAGTGTGAGTAGAAGTAGCAAGACATTCCTGAAACCTTGCATGTTTATGAGACAGAAAAATGGACACCAGCAATCCTACCATCATGTAAAACAATTACAGGTTTCCATTTTACACTCGCTTGGGAGGACGGTAGAACCTCCCTGGGCGGTTTCTGTCTATCAACCTACTACTTAAAATAAATAAATATATTCTTTCTTTCAACACACCGGCCGTATCCCACCGAGGCGGGGTGGCCCAAAAGGAAAAACGAAAGTTTCTCCTTTTACATTTAGTAATATATACAGGAGAAGAGGTTACTAGCCCCTTGCTCCCGGCATTTTAGTCGCCTCTTACAACACGCATGGCTTACGGAGGAAGAATTCTGTTCCACTTCCCCATGGAGGATATATAATATATATATATATATATATATATATATATATATATATATATATATATATATATATATATATATATATATATATATATATATATATAATTTTTTTTTTTTTTTTTTTTTTTTTTTCCTCCAACAAGTCGGCCATCTCCCACCGAGGCAGGGTGACCCAAAAAAGAAAGAAAATCCCCAAAAAGAAAATACTTTCATCATCATTCAACACTTTCACCACACTCGCACATTATCACTGTTTTTGCAGAGGTGCTCAGAATACAACAGTCTAGAAGCATACACATATAAAGATACACAACATATCCCTATATATATATATTTATTCTTTCTTCTTTCAACTCACCAGCCATATCCCACCGAGATAGGGTGGCCCAAAAGAAAAAACTAAAGTTTCTCCTTTTATATTTAGTAATATATACAGGAGAAGGGGTTACTAGCCCCTTGCTCCCGGCATTTTAGTCGCCTCTTACGACACGCATGGCTTACAGAGGAAGAATTCTGTTCCACTTCCCCATGGAGATAAGAGGAAATAAACAAGAACAAGAATTAGAAAGAAAATAGAAGAAAACCCAGAGGGGTGTGTATATATATGCTTGTACACGTATGTGTAGTGTGACCTAAGTGTAAGTAGAAGTAGCAAGACATTCCTGAAACCTTGCATGTTTATGAGACAGAAAAATGGACACCAGCAATCCTACCATCATGTAAAACAATTACAGGTTTCCATTTTACACTCACTTGGGAGGACGGTAGAACCTCCCTGGGCGGTTTCTGTCTATCAACCTACTACCTAAAATATATATATATATATATATATATATATATATATATATATATATATATATATATATATATATATACACATATATACACATATGCACATACATACATATATATACACATACATACATATATATACACATACATACGGTGGACCCCCCGCTTTACAATCAGCTCCCAATGCGACCAATTATGTAAGTGTATTTATCTAAGTGTGTTTGTATGTGTATGTTTGAGGGGCCTGAAATGGACTAATCTAATTCACAATATTCCTTATGGGAACAAATTCGGTCAGTACTGGCACCTGAACATACTTCTGGAATGAAATAATATCGTAAGCCGGGGGTCCACTATATATATATATATATATATATATATATATATATATATATATATATATATATATATATATATATATATATATATATATATATATATATATATATATATATATATATATATATATATATATATATATATATATATATATATATATATATATATATATATATATATATATATATATATATATATATATATATATATATATATATATATATATATATATATATATATATATATATATATATACAGTATACCTGGAGTATACCTAGAGATTGTTCTGGGGGTCAGCGCCTCCGTGGCTCGGTCTGTGACCAGGCCTCATGGTGGATCAAGGCCTGATCAAACAGGCTGTTACTGTTGGCCACTCGCAAACCGACGTACAAACCACATGTTGGCCGTCTCCCACCGAGGCAGGGTGACCCAAAAAAGACAAACACTTTCACTGTCATTCAACACTTTCACCATCATTCACACATAATCACTGTCTCTGCAGGGGTTCCCAGATAGAACAGTTTAGATATCACACCAAACAATATATATATTTTTTATTTATTCAGTTGATACAAATATATTGATGTTTCAGTTATGGTGAAGCTTTGGTAGGAAACTAGAACACAGCATAGTGTTTCAACTGCATTTATGCTAAAAGTAATACTTGGCAGTTTTATTTTTTGGTTTGTCATTGCTTCAAAAAGTTTTATTTATTTTTTTCTCAAGAAACCGACCATATCCCACCAAGGCAGGGTGGCCCAAAACAAAAAACGAAAGTTTCTCTTTTTAAATTTAGTAATTTATACAAGAGAAGGGGTTACTAGCCCCTTGCCCTCGGCATTTTAGTCGCCTCTCACAACACGCATGCCTTATGGAGGAAGAATTCTGTTCCACTTCCCCATGGAGATAAGAGGAAATAAACAAGAACAAGGACTAGAAAGAAAATAGCACAAAACCCAGGGGGGTGTGTATACATATGCTTGTACATGTATGTGTAGTGTGACCTAAGTGTAAGTAGAAGTAGCAAGACATACCTGAAATCTTGCATGTTTATGAGACAGAAAAAAGGACACCAGCAATCCTTTTTTTCTTTCTTCTTTCAACAAACCGGCTGTATCCCACCAAGGCAGGGTGGCCCAAAAAGAAAAATGAAAGTTTCTCTTTTTAAATTTAGTAATTTGTACTGGAGAAGGGATTACTAGCCTCTTGCTCCCGGCATTTTAGTCGCCTCTTACAAGATGCATGGCTTATGGAGGAAGAATTCTGTTCTATTTCCCAATGGAGATAAGAGGAAATAAACAAGAACAAGAACTAACAAGAAAATAGAAGAAAACCCAGAGGGGTGTGTATATATATGCTTGTACATGTATGTGTAGTGTGATCTAAGTGTAAGTAGAAGTAGCAAGACGCACCAGAAATCTTGCATGTTTATGAGTCAGAAAAAAGGATACCAGTAATCCTACCATCATGCAAAACAATTACAGGCTTTCGTTTTACACTCACTTGGCAGGATGATAGTACCTCCCTGGGCGGTTGCTGTTTACCAACCTTCTACCTAATGGTATCTTATATTGTACCAATAAGTGTGAGAAAAGACAAATAATTTTTTTTTTTTTTTTTATTATCACACTGGTCGATTCCCACCAAGGCAGGGTGGCCCGAAAAAGAAAAACTTTCACCATCATTCACTCCATCACTGTCTTGCCAGAAGGGTGCTTTACACTACAGTTTAAACTGCAACATTAACACTCCTCCTTCAGAGTGCAGGCACTGTACTTTCCATCTCCAGGACTCAAGTCCGGCCTACTGGTTTCCCTGAACCCCTTCATAAATGTTACTTTGCTCACACTCCAACAGCACGTCAAGTATTAAAAACCATTTGACTCCATTCACTCCTATCAAACACCCTCACGCATGCCTGCTGGAAGTCCAAGCCCCTCGCACACAAAACCTCCTTTACCCCCTCCCTCCAACCTTTCCTAGGCCGACCCCTACCCCGCCTTCCTTCCACTACAGACTGATACACTCTTGAAGTCATTCTGTTTCGCTCCATTCTCTCTACATGTCCGAACCACCTCAACAACCCTTCCTCAGCCCTTTGGACAACAGTTTTGGTAATCTCGCACCTCCTCCTAACTTCCAAACTATGAATTCTCTGCATTATATTCACACCACACATTGCCCTCAGACATGACATCTCCACTGCCTCCAGCCTTCTCCTCGCTGCAACATTCATCACCCATGCTTCACACCCATATAAGAGCGTTGGTAAAACTATACTCTCATATATTCCCCTCTTTGCCTCCAAGGACAAAGTTCTTTGTCTCCACAGACTCCTAAGTGCACCACTCACCCTTTTCCCCTCATCAATTCTATGATTCACCTCATCTTTCATAGACCCATCCGCTGACACGTCCACTCCCAAATATCTGAATACATTCACCTCCTCCATACTCTCTTCCTCCAATCTGATATCCAATCTTTCATCACCTAATCTTTTTGTTATCCTCATAACCTTACTCTTTCCTGTATTCACTTTTAATTTTCTTCTTTTGCACACCCTACCAAATTCATCCACCAATCTCTGCAACTTCTCTTCAGAATCTTCCAAGAGCACCGTGTCATCAGCAAAGAGCAACTGTGACAACTCCCACTTTATGTGTGATTCTTTATCTTTTAACTCCACGCCTCTTGCCAAGACCCTCGCATTTACTTCTCTTAGAACCCCATCTATAAATATATTAAACAACCACGGTGACATCACACATCCTTGTCTAAGGCCTACTTTTACTGGGAAATAATTTCCCTAATATATCCTAATATGCTAATATATTTATTGATGAGATATTTTGTTCAGGGGTGGCACAACATCTTGATAAATATCTCAGTATGATATATGTGTCGTTTTTCACATAAAAATATTGTCTTTTCAGATGATACAGTCACTGGAGCGGAAGTTTACCGTATTCTCTAGTCTAATAGAAGAAATGTCCAAGCTTGTGGCTAATTTTTATAGTGAGCACAGAGAAAGGGAACTGGAAGATGTAATGCATTATGCAGATGAACACAAGTATCACCCCTGTTGCCTCATCCCTGACAATTACCTTGAGCAAGTATCTTGTTTTTGTTGTGTATTTTTATTTCTTAGTGGAAAACAGAGTTTGAGAGTTTTATAACCCAGTCACTACAAGAGGCTTAATTATACCCAAGGTTACATATACACTATAATGTGCCAAAAGCATTATAAATGCTAACTGATTACCCTGAATCTCTTCATAAATGTTGCTTTGCACATTCTAACAGCACATCTGGCCATGATTGTTTTACATTATAATGACAGTACACCTTTAAAGTAATACATACTCTAGTCAATTCCCAACTCATAAGTATTCTCCCAAACAAGTGGTGTACATATTTTGAAAGTGTCTAGATGTATACATATCTAGCCATAGTTAATATAAATAATGGACGAGCAGTAGTGAAAGGATTAAGTGGAAGCTAAGCTGGCAAGTAGAATTTAGCCTCAGTCATGAAAGCATGAAAATAGTTATTGAATGAATTCTTGTGAGGGTTGTAATTATTGCATCTTATGGATGTGGTCATCAGTATGGTAGAGAAGAATGTGGTCATCAGTATGGTGGAGAAGAATGTGGTCATCAGTATGGTGGAGAAGAATGTGGTCATCAGTATGGTGGAGAAGAATGTGGTCATCAGTATGGTGGAGAAGAATGTGGTCATCAGTATGGTGGAGAAGAATGTGGTCATCAGTATGGTGGAGAAGAATGTGGTCATCAGTATGGTGGAGAAGAATGTGGTCATCAGTATGGTAGAGAAGAATGTGGTCATCAGTATGGTGGAGAAGAATGTGGTCATCAGTATGGTAGAGAAGAATGTGGTCATCAGTATGGTGGAGAAGAATGTGGTCATCAGTATGGTGGAGAAAAATGTGGTCATCAGTATGGTAGAGAAGAATGTGGTCATCAGTATGGTGGAAAAGAATGTGGTCATCAGTATGATGGAGAAGAATGTAGTCATCGGTATGGTAGAGAAGAATGTGGTCATCAGTATGGTGGAGAGGAATAAGAGTTGTAAATAGTATTGTATCTTGTAAACGGGGTTAAAAAATATGCCTTTATTAATACGACATTTCACCTACATGAGGCCTTATCAAGTCTACTAAAGCCTCGCATAAGTGAGACCTTGTACTTAGATTACATTTTTTTTGTATACCTGCCTTTTGATGGTGCTTATATAAGTGTACTCTATCATAGCAATTGTTGGAATGTAAACCAAGGCTACAATCAAATTTAGAGAGGGAATCAACCACTTTAAGATGTGTGTTACTTGACTCACATTGAATAACCATTATAAAGAAATTTTATGGAAATAAATATTTCTGATAATTCTACTTTTACATTATTATTTTTGAAGAATTTATTATTTTTCATTAGAAATCTTACATTCCATATGATTATCATAATGTTACTATATTATTTTGGCTTAGGTATCGAAGTCACTTTGGCACTCGTGTCAACGAGGACCTGTGTTGTGACTCTGGTTTTGGATCAGGTGATCATCCACTTCCTGAGGACTTTTATGCAGCTCCTGACAACTTAAGAGAGAGTACGTTACTTATGTGTTCTCTTCATCTCTCTAATTGTATATGTGATAATGCTGTGGAGAAGCAGTAATATGGAGTTTATGTAAAATTAGGCAATGAGTGATTTAGAAAGTATTTTCCTGCCTTGGGTCACTCTGCCTTGGTGGAAAAAAAGCTGATGTGCTAAGATGTGTACAAAAAATAGGGTACTTTTGTTATGTACAATGGAGGGTTGACAACAAAAGTGAACATGATTGTGATAAATGAGTGGTAAAAACCTGTATGAATAAGACAAGGGAAGGATATAATTAAAATTTATAGTATTAAAAAGACACTTTCAGCAAAGAAACTTCTTAACATAGTTTCACCAGTGGGTGAAACATCTTATTAACCCTTTCAGGGTCCGTCCCGTAGATCTACGGCTTTACGTTCAGGGTCCAAACCGTAGATCTACGCCATGAGCTCAGCTCACTCTGATAAACTGTGAGTGGTACATTTGGGCCTAGATATGAGAGAATACATCTATGTGGTATGTGTGCACCACATAAAACAGATCCTGCAGCACACTGTGTATAATGAGAGAAAAAAAATTAAATCATGATTTTTCGATTAAAACAGCAACTTTGCAGTGTTTTTTCGTATGTTTTTTATAGTTGTATTTGCGATTTCTTGGTCTCATTTGATAGAATGGAAGACATATTACAGAAATAGAGATGATTTTGATTGGTTTTAGCATTGGAAATGGCTTGAAACTGAGCTCAAAGTAGCGGAAATGTTAAATTTTTGCCGATATTCAAGAGTAAACAAACGACCTCACACGTCTAATACACGTCAGCTGGTGGGTCTAATATACATTCACAAATATGGTGATGATATTTATACAATTATTACAGTATTGCATAACAGTAAATCTTCTATTTTTTGGTGTGAATAAAAATTCATTATGTGAATAAAAAATCAAAATGGAATTTATTTGTAAAGCCTCAAAACATAACTAATGAACAGAGGAAATGTTAGTTTAGTGCCAGGAATGCCTACATTGTTCATTCTGGACCCTATTTTGAAATGGGAATATTTTGAACTTTGTGTTAAATTGGCCAAATTAACAATTTCCGATCACTTTATTTTGTAGTTGAAACAGTTGACTTGGCTATTTCTTGTGCTCAATCGATAGAATAGAAGTAATACTAGTGAAATAGCTAAGAATTTGGTTGATTGGAATAATGTAAATGGCCTAAAATGGGAGTCAAAGTCGGCAAAATCACCGATTCGTAAATATCGCTGACACATCAAAATTCGCGAGAGCATAATTTCGTCAATTTTCCACCAAATTTCGTACTTTTTGTTTTATTACCTTCACAAAAAGATTCTCTACGATTTCATAAGAAAAAATAACAAATTTTTTTTTTGAAAATTCTTGGACACTGGTGCGTGACTCCAGATTTGGGCCTTGGACCCTGAAAGGGTTAATAAAAGGTTTCTTTGTTGAGAGTCTTTTTACCACCACCTGTCGACTCATAGTCATTCACTTGCACAATGTCAGTAGAAATCTTCCCTCTCATTTTATGTGGATTTATGTTGTTGAATTAGACACATGTGCAATTCTTGGGTATCTTTACTGAGGAAACGTTTCGCCACACAGTGGCTTCATCAGTCCATACAAAGGAGAAACTTGAAGAACTGGAGGAGAAAGAGGTAATCAGTCCCTCAGCCTTGAGTCAATGTGGTCAGTCCATCAATCTTGAATAGAATACGGCATATGAGCGGAGAAGCAGCTTATAAACCGTAGACAGGTGAGGGGCAGCAGTCGTAGGTGGTGTCACATTTGTCCAGTGTGGAAGTAGGTCGTGCCCAAGGGTTAGGCAAGTGAAGAATTCCCAAGTATTAAGATCCCAAGAAGTTGCAGTGTCTTACAGGATTGCAGATGAATGGTTCAGAGAACCGACATGTCGGTTCTCTGAACCATTCATCTGCAATCCTATGTGGATTTAGTTGACAAATTTGCTATTATACAATATCCCATGTCCATTGGTCATTTTGTATGTCCAATTGCAGTTTGCAAACTGCAATGAAGGTTCCTATTATGCTGAAGTAAATATTGATTGTCAGATTAATCTTAGTACAGCTCTCCAGAACACATCTGTTGCATAAAGTCAAGTAAAGGACCTATACAAGGTGTACAGAAGAACAGTACTATCACTTGTCAAGACATTGACTTATGCATGAAAAGGAAAGATTTCTCTTGCCTTTGTTCTTAATAAGTTATTGGAAAATTTAGTGCTAGGGCTTTATGTGTGTAATAATATGAACTATTGTTACTTTCAGTGTTTATTATGAATTTACGAAGATATCCCACCATTAAGTGGCAGTATTTCATGTCAGTAAATGGTCTGCACACTGAGTACCCTGCACATAGACCAGGTATGTTTGTCATCATAGTTTGTAGAACAAATTACAGCAGTTTGAATAAGACACAGTAGGCTGTTTAGGGGTATTTAACTGATAAAAATGTTTCATCTGTCAGGGACTTTATTAATTATGAGGAGGATTAATAAAGTCCTCTGGTGGAGGAAATGCATTCTCAATAAAATGCCATTAACCACATATTGTGTCTTATTAAAAATACTTGTTGGTGTATAATACCATGCATATAGATTAAATAAAATTAACATTTATTTGCTTTTAAATATGACTCTAATATTTATACATTTTTTTTGTTGCAATTATTGCCATTTGTAAAATAATTGATTGTATTTATTAAATTTGCTTTTCATTTAGGAACAAGTATTGGTGCAGACTGTGGCCAGTCTTCCCGTCACCGTCATGTCTATGAAGCTACGGTGAGATCCAGTGGTTGGAACATTGTTCTTCTCTATGATCTGGGAGAATCTCTTACACCAAGGCTTCTCTTGACAGCTAAAGCTATTGGTAAGTTCTCCATGCTGCTTTGAATATGTAGAACCTTAGCATTTGAACTGTACTATTGGCACGCCTCTGGTAAGGCAGTGATGGAGTGAGTGATGATGCATGTGTTTCTTCTTTTTCAGGTCATCTTGTCTCGGTGGGAAATAGCTGATGTGTTGTAAAAAATCTAAACTATTTAATTTTCTTTATGAGCATCTGTAATTTATGCTTTAAAGTTGAAATTGTTGAGGTTTACTCTTCTTATTTGTATCATAAATGTATTATTGCATTCAGTTTGTGTTATAATTCCCATAAGTTAATTCACTGTGTTCTGTAAATTTACTTCTATCAAAATAAACTAAATAGGGACTAACAATCTATCTTGTTAATGTCAAATTCATTAATAATTACTTTATTAATCAACTTCATCTACATAACAAAAATTTTCTGTTACCCAAAATTTCGACACATTGTCTTTATACACTTAATATTTTTTTTTTTTTTCAACTAGTCAGCCGTCTCCCACCGAGGCAGGGTGACCCAAAAAAGAAAGAAAATCCCCAAAAAGAAAATACTTTCATCATCATTCAACACTTTCACCACACTCACACATTATCACTGCTTTTGCAGAGGTGCTCAGAATACAACAGTTTAGAAGCATATACGTATAAAGATACACAACATATCCCTCCAAACTGCCAATATCCCAAACCCCTCCTTTAAAGTGCAGGCATTGTACTTCCCATTTCCAGGACTCAAGTTCGACTATATGAAAATAACCGGTTTCCCTGAATCCCATCACTAAATATTACCCTGCTCACACTCCAACAGATCGTCAGGTCCCAAGTATCATTCGTCTCCATTCACTCCTATCTAACACGCTCATGCACGCTTGCTGGAAGTCCAAGCCCCTTGCCCACGAAACCTCCTTTACCCCCTCTTTCCAACCCTTTCGAGGATGACCCCTACCCCTCCTTCCTTCCCCTATAGATTTATATGCTTTCCATGTCATTCTACTTTGATCCATTCTCTCTAAATGACCAAACCACCTCAACAACCCCTCTTCTGCCCTCTGACTAATACTTTTATTAACTCCACACCTTTTCCTGATTTCCACACTCCGAATTTTCTGCATAATATTTACACCACACATTGCCCTTAAACAGGACATCTCCACTGCCTCCAACCGTCTCCTCGCTGCTGCATTTACCACCCAAGCTTCACATCCATATAAGAGTGTTGGTACTACTATACTTTCATACATTCCCTTCTTTGCCTCCATAGATAACGTTTTTTGACTCCACATATACCTCAACGCACCACTCGCCTTTTTTCCCTCGTCATTTCTATGATTAACCTCATCCTTCATAAATCCATCCGCCGACATGTCAACTCCCAAGTATCTGAAAACATTCACTTCTTCCATACTCCTCCTCCCCAATTTGATATCCAATTTTTCTTGATCTAAATCATTTGATACCCTCATCACCTTACTCTTTTCTATGTTCACTTTCAACTTTCTACCTTTACACACATTCTCAAACTCATCCACTAACCTTTGCAATTTTTCTTTAGAATCTCCCATAAGCACAGTATCATCAGCAAAAAGTAACTGTGTCAATTCCCATTTTGAGTTTGATTCCCCATAATTTAATCCCACCCCTCTCCTGAACACCCTAGCATTTACTTCTTTTACAACCCCATCTATAAATATATTAAACAACCATGGTGACATTACACATCCCTGTCTAAGACCTACTTTTACCGGGAAGTATTCTCCCTCTCTTCTACACACCCTAACCTGAGCCTCACTATCCTCATAAAAGCTCTTTACAGCATTTAGTAACTTACCACCTATTCCATATACTTGCAACATCTGCCACATTGCTCCTCTATCCACTCTATCATATGCCTTTTCTACACATCCTCTACCCACTCCGAAGCCTCCCTGCTCATCCGCAATCCTACATTCTGTCTTCCCTCTAATTCTTTCAATTATAACCCTACCGTATGCTTTTCCTGGTATACTCAGTAAACTTATTCCTCTATAATTTTTACAATCTCTTTTGTCCCCTTTCCCTTTATATAAAGGGACTATACATGCTCTCTGCCAGTCCCTAGGTACCTTCCCCTCTTTCATACATTTATTAAACAAGAGTGCCAACCCCTCCACCACTATATCTCCCCCTGCTTTTAACATTTCTGTCATGATCCCATCAGTTCCAGCTGCTTTACCCCCTTTCATTCTACGTAATGCCTCATGTACCTCCACCACACTTACATTCTGCTCTTCTTCACTCCTAAAAGATGGTATACCTCCCTGGCCAGTGCATGAAATTACCGCCTCCCTTTCTTCCTCAACATTTAAAAGTTCCTCAAAATATTCTCGCCATCTACCTAATACCTCCCTCTCCCCATCTACTAACTCCCCTACTCTGTTTTTAACTGACAAATCCATACTTTCCCTAGGCTTTCTTAACTTGTTTAACTCACTCCAAAATTTTTTCTTATTTTCATTAAAATTTCTTGACAGTGCCTCTCCCACTCTATCATCTGCTCTCCTTTTGCACTCTCTCACCACTCTCTTCACCTTTCTTTTACTCTCCATATACTCTGCTCTTCTTATAACACTTCTGCTTTGTAAAAACCTCTCATAAGCTACCTTTTTCTCTTTTATCACACCCTTTACTTCATCATTCCACCAATCACTCCTCTTTCTTCCTGCCCCCATCCTCCTATAACCACAAACTTCTGCCCCACATTCTAATACTTCATTTTTAAATCTATTCCAACCCTCTTCAACCCCCCCCCTCCCCACTACTCATCTTTGCACTAGCCCACCTTTCTGCCAATAGTCGCTTATATCTCGCCCGAACCTCCTCCTCCGTTAGTTTATACACTTTCACCTCCCTCTTACTTGTTGTTGCCACCTTCTTTTCCCATCTACCTCTTACTCTGACTGTAGCTACAACTAAATAATGATCCGATATATCAGTTGCCCCTCTATAAACATGTACATCCTGGAGCCTACCCATCAACCTTTTATCCACCAATACATAATCTAACAAACTACTTTCATTACGTGCTACATCATACCTTGTATATTTATTTATCCTCTTTTTCATAAAATATGTATTACTTATTATCAAATTTCTTTCTACACATAGCTCAATTAACATTTACCCCTATCACCCCAAATTTACCTACTACTCCCTCCGTAACATTATTACCCACTTTAGCATTGAAATCCCCAACCACCATTACTCTCACACTTGATTCAAAACTCCCCACGCATTCACTCAACATTTCCCAGAATCTCTCTCTCTCCTCTACACTTCTCTCTTCTCCAGGTGCATACACGCTTACTATAACCCACTTTTCACATCCAATCTTTATTTTACTCCACATAATCCTTGAATTTATGCATTTGTAGTCCCTCTTTTCCTGCCATAGCTTATCCTTCAACATTATTGCTACTCCTTCTTTAGCTCTAACTCTATTTGAAACCCCTGACCTAATCCCATTTATTCCTCTCCATTGAAACTCTCCCACCCCCTTCAGCTTTGTTTCACTTAAAGCCTGGACATCCAGTTTCTTCTCATTTATAACATCCACAATCATCTCTTTCTTATCATTTGCACAACATCCACGCACATTCAAACTTCCCACTCTGACAATTTTCTTCTTCTTATTCTTTTTAGTAATCTTTACAGGAAAAGGGGTTACTAGCCCATTGTTCCCGGCATTTTAGTTGACTTTTACAACACGCATGGCTTTCGGAGGAAAGATTCTTATTCCACTTCCCCATGGATATAAAAGGAAAAGTAATAAGACCAAGAACTATTAAGATAAAATCAAAGAAAACTCAGATGAGTGTGTATAAATAAATGTGTACATGTATGTGTAGTGTGACCTAAGTGTAAGTAGAAGTAGCAAGACATGTCTGTAATCTTGCATATTTATGAGACAGACAAAAGACACCAGCAATCCTACCATCATGTAAAACAATTACAGCCTTTCGTTTTACACTCACTAGGCAGGACAGTAATACCTCCCTGGGTGGTTGCTGTCTACCAACCTACTACTAATATATACTACTAATATATATACTACTAATATATGTGTATAGTATTTTTTCATATCTCACTGACATTGTTTCATTTTTCATGAATATTATTAATGGGACCATCCCTGTTAAACTTGCCTATATATTCTGGCTTCCCCTCTTCTTGTTTTATTGTAACTTTGTAAATGGTCCATGTTGGACTGAAATATCATCATAAGCTTCTCTCTCCTAAGTGCAGGTTATTTGTGTATTATTATTATTATTATTATTATTATTAATGTTATTAATACGAACTTCCTAAATGTGTAATAGCCATAGTTCTGATGAGTACATTACACATTATTATTGCTATTGTTTTTTTAACACTGTCCATCTCCCACTGAGGTAGGATGACCCAAAAAAAAAAAAGAAACATTTTCACCATCATTCACTCCATCACTGTCTTGTCAGTACTCCTTATATTATATCTCATATACTTATTTATCCTCTTTTTCTTAAAATATATATTTCCTGTTACCAAAGCTCTTTCTATAGAAAGTTCTATCAAAGGCCCCCATGTAAAGCATTTAGAAAATTGTTTAATAAGGGAAGGTTTTATCATAAGGTAGTATTCACATTTAACATTAAGAAAATACAAAATTTTTTGAAGTGTGTAGAGGATATTAAATTAACTTACAAGTTTGAGCACTGGAACTTGAGATTACTAGAATAAAAGTTTATGTTGTTCTTGCCACAGGTCACCAAATTATCTCCACTTTGCAACAAAGAGACAACATAGCAGTATTGGGAGTTGCAAAAAGTATCTTTCATCCCTCTGCATCCTGTTTAAGGTCTACTCTTGTATCTGCTACACATGATGTTAAGGAAAGCATCAGGGAATTCGTGGACTACATGGAAATAGAAAATGGTAAGGACAATATAATGTTATGTTTTTATAAAGTAATCTATCTTCACATTGTTGATTATATTTAAAGTTTATTTAATCACAAAGTTATATACACATCAAGTGCAGAAAAGATGAATGAAATGAAGAAACTACTGAATAGTACTGGAATGGCAATTTGTAAAATTAAAAGCAGTTTGAGAAACTGCAGTCACTTAGTAATGCTAACGAGCGCAATGATACCCAATATTTCCTGGGCACACTCTTGCTTGGGTATTGCTTCTTTCTCACTCTGGTTGACTTGTGTTCACATGCACCTGCCCAGTTCTATGGCTGGGTTGTAACAGTATTACATTTTTGGAGGGTGTAGATTCTATCCTCTATCCTTCTATCCTTTCACACATTAACATTTCTTTTATTCCTCATATAAAGTTATAAAGGAACATGGCAGAGTAGATAAAGAGGATTTCTTTGTACATTCTTCTGGGGTAACAGTAAGCCACAGTTTTAAATTAAGGAAAAGTGGAACCCAAGGAATAATAGAAAATTTTTCTTTGCCAACAGAATGGTTGATTAATGGAATGACTTAAATGATAAGATACTAAGTGCTACAACTACTGGATATTTTTTGTAACACTGGCCATAGGGTGTTCAACAAAGAAGAAGAAAATACTTTCACTGTCACTCATTACAACTCATGTGCCCTTCCAAACAGCAACATTCCCACCCCTCTTTAGAGTGCTGGCTCTGTACTTACCACCTCCACCTCTCCCTTGGAGTGCTGGCACTGTACTTACCACCTCCAGAATTCAAATCCAGCTAACCAGTTTCCTTGAATTCCTTCATAAATGTTACCTTGCTCACACTCTAATAGCATGCCAAATCTTAAAACTATGTGCCTCCACTCACTCCTAACATACACAAGCCTGTTGAAAAGTTTACTAAAAATAGGACACCACAAGCAATGCTCTGCTTCTTTAGCTACAACTAGGAATTACAAATAGTCAATTGTAGTGTGTGTCTTTACAGTGCAGACATTTCAGCCTCTTACATACTATAGTTGGCTCCATGGCACCTCACCTCCATATGGACTTTTCTAGCCTTGTATATATAAATTTAACCACCTTGTTGGTTTCCAATACACTGGCAAGATGCCATTGTCTAGACTCTGGATATCAACAACTTTTCAAACACAATTAAGGGCAGGTCAGCTGTTTGCTCAGTAAACTTCAGTGATAAAATGGTTATAGATTGGTAGACAACAGCCATCCATTATAATCTTGCATTATCATCTTTTTATACTGATAATAATAATAATAATAGTAATAATAATTATAGGTAGTAGGTTGGTAGACAGCAATTGCCTAGGGAGGTACTACCGTCCTGCCAAGTGAGTGTAAAACAAAAGCCTGTAATTGTTTTACATGATGGTAGGATGACTCATGAAATCATAATGACGCGATTGCAAACAAACCATACCACAGGGAACAGAACAGAATTCTTCCTCCGTAAGCCATGCGTGTCGTAAGAGGCGACTAAAATGCCGGGAGCAAGGGGCTAGTAACCCCTTCTCCTGTATATATTACTAAATTCGAAAGGAGAAACTTTCGTTTTTCCTTTTGGACCACCCCACCTCGGTGGGATATGGCTGGTACGTTGAAAGAAAGAATAATAATAATAATAATAAAATCTTTATTTCTACAAGTACATGTACAAAGTATACAGACCTAGCTGACATCAGTGACATACTACTATATAAAAGCTGCTTGTTATGCAGAGCATTTTGGGCAAATTAGGTCAGTTTTGTCCCAGGATGCGACCCACACCAGTCCACTAACTCCCAGGTACCCATTTTACTGATGGGGAACATAGACAACCAGTGTAAAGAAACATACCCAGTGGTTTGAGATGAGGCTGTGAGGGTGACATTTCCTCTAACTATTAACACATAACAGAAGAACAGATGTACACTGTGACAGTACTGCAAACTATTGTAAAAAATAAAAAAAATAAAAAATAATCATGTTAAAACTATAGAATACCAACATAACACTTCTTATTGTAAGTGAAATATTAGTTTAAAACTTGGCTGGTTGAGGTAGTAATTAATGATCACTGTTTAATTATAAAGTGAAATTTAACAAAAATGCAAAGGCAGCATTACCGGTGTAGAGCTGCCAACCAGGAAGCCTGCCCTGATGAGGAGCCAGGCACCACAGGGTTCATATGAGTAAGTTTTTTTTATTATTAACACATCAGCCATTTCCCATGAAAGCAGGGTGGCCCAAAAAAGAAAAAACTTTCATCATCATTTACTCCATCACTGTCTTGCCAGAGGCATGCTTACACTACATTTATAAAACTGCAACATTAACACCTCTCCCATCTCCAGGAATCGAATCCGGCCTGCCGGATTCCCTGAATCCCTTCATAAATGTTACCTTCCTTACACTCCAACAGCACGTCAAGTCCTAAAAACCATTTGTCTCCATTCGCTCCTATCTAACATGCTCACACACGCTTGCTAGAAGTCCAAGCCCCTCACACACAAAACCTCCTTTACCCCCTCCCTCCAACTTTTCCTAGGCCGACACCCACCCCACCTTCCCTCATTACAGATTTATACACTCTCGAAGTCATTCTATTTCATTCCATCCTCTCTACATGTCCAGACCATCTCAGTAACTCCTCAGCCCTCTGGATAATAGTTTTAGTAATCCCACACTTCCTCCTAATCTCCAAACTATGGATTCTCTATATTATATTCACACCACACATTGCCCTCAGACATGACATCTCCACTGCCTCCAGCCTTCTCCTTGTTGCAACATTCACAACCCTTGTCTCACACCCATACAAGAGCATTGGTATAACTATACTCTCATACATTCCCCTCTTTGTTTTTTATGGATAAAGTTCTTTGTCTCCACAGACTCCTCAGTGCACCACTCACCTTTTTTCCCTCATCAGTTCTATGATTCACCTCATCCTTCATAGACTCATCTGTTGACACGTCCACTCCCAGATATCTGCACACATTCACCTCCTCCATACTCTGTCCCTCCAATCTGATATCCAATCTTCTGTTACCTAATTTTTTTGTTATCCTCATCACCTTACTCTTTCCTATATTCACTTTTAATTTCCTTCTTTTACATATCCTACCAAACTCATCAACCAACCTTTGCAACTTCTCTTCAGAATCTCCCAAAAGCACAGTATCATCAGCAGGAGCAACTCTGACAACTCCCACTTTTCTTTTAACCCCACACCTTTTTACCAACACCTGAGCATTCACTTCTTTTACAACTCCATCTATAAATATATTGAACAACCATGGTGGCATCACACATCCCTGTCTAAGGCTTGCTTTTTCTGGGAAATAATCTCCCTCTTGCCTACATACTCTAACCTGAGCCTCACTATCCTCATTAAAACTTTTCACCGCTTTCAATAACCTATCTCCTATTTCATACATTTGCAACATCTGCCACATTACCCCCCTATCCATCCTATTTTAGTTTGCCTGTCAGTGTGACCCTTCTTAGGAATATAATGTTATTGAAAAAGCTACAAAGAAAAGAAATATTGCTGGAACAAAATAGACACTAGATATTTTACTGCCAAGGTCCCTCATCAGCCAGGTTATGATAACTATGTGGGGTTGTAGGCTGCTGGTAGCAGTAGCCTGATTAATCAGGCATTTACCTAGGGGGAAGATCTGGCTGCATACTAAGTTGTGCTAGTAGAAAACTCTGAAAATGGTCACAGGTAAATCAGTACAATAATATTTCCATGGGCAACTAAGGTCAATTTGCCAACAGTTTCAATTGCATTTATATATGATCCTCTGTTATACCTCTTACTCCAGAGAAGCTTCCTACAAACATGTGCCAAAAAGTTTCACCTGCAGATCAAGTGAAGCATTTCAGCAATAAGGATACCCAAGTGTTGCATCTTTGTCTTATTCATCAGCCTGTAGGTACTGTATACCATTAATGTATGTATTATAAGTACATACAGTGGAGCCTTAGCTTACGAATTTAATCCGTTCCGTGACCTTGTTCGTATCCCGATTTGTTTGTATGCTGAGTCAATTTTCCTCATTTAAATTAATTGAAATGGCAATAATCCATTCCAGCGGAATTCCTGCTCTTAGAAGGCACGACAAAATACAGTGGACCCTCACCTAACAATATTAATTGGTACCCGAGAACGAATATCGTTAGGCAAGTTTTTTAGCATTAGCCGAGGCAAAATGTTAGCGTTAAAATGTATCGTTAGGCGAATTTAACATTATGCGATGCGTTTGTTAGACGAGGATCCACTGTACTTCAGTATGATGCTAATGTCAACTCTACAACTTATTTATATATCACAAGTCATCTAATTTCACCATCACTCAAGGAATGCACAACAGGTGCAGCATTGTCAGTGTTAAGCATTTCTTCAATGTTAGCTTCCTGTAACTCCATTAGCACACAGTCAAGATGAGTAAATAGAATTGTCAACGCTTATTGCTTGGGAACGTTTATTCTGTTAGTGGGTTGGATCTGTAAAGGACTTGCCTAGTATGGGCCAACAGGCCTACTGCAGTGTTCCTCCTTTCTAATGTTATTATGTACCCACGACACCAATCATACCCATCCCCTCCCACTCATATATTTGTCCAATCTCTTTTTAAAGCTACCCAAGGTTCTATCGAAGCTGAAACCTTGGGTAGTTTCAAATTTAGGTTGGATAAATACATGAGTGAGAGGGGTTGGATTTGAGTGGGACTTGCATATGAGTAAATAGGATTATTAAAGCTTATTGCTTGGGTAACATTTATTTTATTAGTAGGCTGGATTTGTGAACGGCCTGCCAAGTATGGGCCAACAGGCCTGCTGGAGTGTTCCTCCTTTCTTATGTTATGTTGATGAGTGGAGCAATCTGCCTAGTATGGTTATTGAGGCTGAAACCTTGGGTAGTTTTAATTTTGTGTTGGATAAATACATGAGTGAGAGGGGTTGGATGTGAGTGGGACTTGCACGTGAGTAAATAGAATTTTTTTTTTTTTGAACAAGTCGGCCGTCTCCCACTAAGGCAGGGTGACCCAAAAAGAAAGAAAATCCCCAAAAAGAAAATACTTTCATCATCATTCAACACTTTCACCTCACTCACACATAATCACTGTTTTTGCAGAGGTGCCCAGAATACAACAGTTTAGAAGCATATACGTATAAAAATACACAACATATCCCTCCAAACTGCCAATATCCCAGACCCCTCCTTTAGAGTGCAGGCATTGTACTTCCCATTTCCAGGACTCAAGTCCGGTTATATAAAATAACTGGTTTCCCTGAATCCCTTCATTAACCCGTAAATGGTCCGAACGTATATATACGTTTTTTCAGCATTTGAAAGTATGTAAAAAAAGTAGATCTTCTTTTTGTTTTTCTACATTTGAAAATGTGTAAAAAACTTTGATCTCTTTTTTTTTTGTTATATTTGAAAATATGTAAAAAAAAACTTAGATCTACTTTTGTAGCACTACACATGTGAACGTAGATCTGCTTGGACCGTTTACGGGTTAAATATTACCCTGCTCACACTCCAATAGCTCGTCAGGTCCCAAATACCATTTGTCTCCATTCACTCCTATCTAACACGCTCACACACGCTTGCTGGAAGTCCAAACCCCTTGCCCACAAAACCTCCTTTACCCATTCCTCCAACCTTTTTGAGATTGACCCCTACCCTGCCTTCCTTCCCTTACAGATTTATACACTCTCCATGTCATTCTACTTTGATCCATTCTCTCTAAATGACCAAACCACCTCAACAACCCCTCTTCAGCCATCTGACTAATACTTTTATTAACTCCACACCTTCTCCTAATTTCCACACTCCAAATTTTCTGCATAATATTTACACCATACATTGCCTCCTCGCTGCAGCATTTACAACCCAAGCTTCACACCCATATAAGAGTGTTGGTAATACTATACTTTCATACATTCCCTTCTTTGCCTCCATAGATAACATTTTTTGTCTCCACATATACCTCAACACACCACTCACCTTTTTTCCTTCATCAATTCTATGATTAACCTCATCCTTCATAAATCAATCCTCTGACACGTCAACTCCCAAATATCTGAAAACATTCACTTCTTCCATGCTCCTCCTCCCCAATTTGATATCCAATTTTTCTTTATCTAAATCATTTGATACTCTCATCACCTTACTCTTTTCTATGTTCAATTTCAACTTTCTACCTTTACACACAATGTCAAATTCTTCCACTAACCTTTGCAATTTTTCTTTAGAATCTCCCATAAGCACAGTATCATCAGCAAAAACTAACTGTGTCACTTCCCATTTTGTATTTAATTCCCCATAATTTAATCCCACCCCCCTCCCTAACACCCTAGCATTTACTTCTTTTACAACCCCATCTGTAAATATATTAAACAACCATGGTGACATTACACATCCCTGTCTAAGGCCTACTTTTACCGGGAAATAGTCTCCCTCTCTTCTACACACCCTAACCCGAGCCTCACTATCCTCATAAAAACTCTTTGCAGCATTTAGTAAGTTACCACCTATTCCATATACTTGCAACATCTGCCACATTGCTTCCCTATCCACTCTATCATATGCTTTTTCTAAATCCATAAATGCAATAAAAACTTCCCTACTTTTATCTAAATACTGCTCACATATATGCTTCAATGTAACCACTTCATCTACACATCCCCTACCCACTCTAAAACCTACTTGCTTATCTGCAATTCTACATTCTGTGTAACCTCTAATTCTTTCAATAATAACCCTACCTTACACTTTTCCTGGTATACTCAGGAAACTTATTCCTATATAATTTTTACAATCTCTTTTGTCCCCTTTCCCTTTATATAAAGGGACTATACACACTATCTGCCAATCTGTAGGTACCTTCCCCTCTTTCATACATTTATTAAACAAAAATACCAACCATTCCAACACTATGTCCCCCCTGCTTTTAACATTTCTGTCATGATCCCGTCAGTTCCAGCTGCTTTACCCCCTTTCATTCTACATAATGCCTCACGCACCTCCCCCACACTCACATCCTGCTCTTCTTCACTCCTACAAGATGGTATACCTCCCTGGCCAGTGCATGAAATTACTGCCTCCTTTTCTTCGTCGACATTTAAAAGTTCCTCAAAATATTCTCGCCATCTACCCAAAACCTCCATCTCCCCATCTACTAACTCCCTTACTCTGTTTTTAACTGACAAATCCATTTGTTACCTAGGCTTTCTTAACTTGTTTAACTCACTCCAAAATTTTTTCTTATTTTCATTAAAATTTCTTGACAGTACTTCTCCCACTCTATCATCCGCTCTCCTTTTGCACTCTCTCACCACTCTCTTCACCTTTCTTTTACTCTCCATATACTCTGCTCTTCTTATAACACTTCTGCTTTGTAAAAACCTCTCATAAGCTACCTTTTTCTCTTTTATCACATCCTTAACTTCATCATTCCACCAATCACTCCTCTTTCCTCCTGCACCCACCCTCCTATAACCACAAACTTCTGCCCCACATTCTAATACTGCATTTTTAAAATTATTCCAACCCTCTTCAACCCCCCCACAACTCATACTTGCACCAGCCCACCTTTCTGCCAATAGTTGCTTATATTTCACCTGAACTTCCTCCTCCCTTAGTTTATACACTTTCACCTCCCTCTTACTTGTTGTTGCCATTTTCCTCTTATCCCATCTACCTCTTACTCTAACTGTATTTACAACTAGATAATGATCTGATATATCAGTTGCCCCTCTATAAACGTGTACATCCTGGAGCCTACCCATCAACCTTTTATCCACCAATACATAATCTATCAAACTACTTTCATTACGTGCTACATCATACCTTGTATATTTATTTATCCTCTTTTTCATAAAATATGTATTACTTATTACCAGACCTCTTTCTAATAGAATTATCAAAGCTTATTTCTTGGGTAGCATTGAAAATTGAGTTGGGCAAATATTCTGTTAGTGGGATGGATTGTGAAGGACCTGCCTAGTATGGGCCAACAGGCCTGCTGCAGTGTTTTATTATTAGTACGTATTATAATAATAATTATTATTATTATTAATTTAGGTAAGTGGAGCACAGATCCAATTCCCTTGAACAAGAGCCCCTCACCAAGGAACCTCCCTTGAGGGGAAAGTTCGCATCCTGAAATTTCGTTCGTATCCAGAAGCAAAATATCGATCAAGTGACTGTTTGTATCCTGAAAAATTTGCATGGTGGGGCATTCGTAAGCCGAGGTTCCACTGTATCCTATAGAGACAAAATTTGAAGACATGAGAGTTTGAATCTATTTAATCTTACTGGGCTTCAGTGACAGAGTCTTGATTTTAAAAAAGTTAAAACTGAGGGAGATCAGTGATACACATTGAAGAATATTTTTGTAACTACATGACATTTATTTTAGATGGATTTGTATTATGTTTGACATGGCATTATACACTTTTTCCCACACATTCTATTAATGATAAAATATGGTGGTAACTACGTACTTTGCATATTATTAGAAGGTTCCCATGAATCCCCTCTTCCAGTGGCTTTATCTCACCAGACCTGCTTTTAACATGTACATCCAAAAGATTAATCTAAATAAACCCTCAATGTAACAGACCTCTATGTAACAGACTTCAGAAATATAAAACAAAATCCACCAGGTCAATGAATTTGGAAACAACAGATGAAATTTGGTTACAGAATAGTCTGTTATTCTTACTATCATGGCAACACAACTTCCTCTCTATCCACCACACTTGCCATTACTTGCCACTTGCTTCCCACTATATTAGTCTGTTATACTGAGGATTGTTTATTGTTATTTCAGTCTTCTTTTCATCAGCATATCAAGAGTGACAGTTTTCTTTTTTTCCCTCAGAACGAACTAACCATAGTCTTGGACTGCTATCAGCTCTTGATGTTATTGCAAGTTCATCACTTAGTTTGTCATCACAAAATGCATCAGTTCTACTGGTGTACATGAGTCGCGGGGTGTTGGAAACAGTACGGCAAACACGCCTAGTCATGAAGAGGGTTGCTGAGAGAATAGAATCCATTAATACTAGAGTCGTCATCAGCACCTTTGGACTTGGACTAGTCAGTGGTGAGTATTTTATATTGTCTCTCACTGAGAGACATACAGTAGACCATCAGTTAATACATGATCTTGTAACACTTTTTCACATTAATGCAGTTGCAAAATTGCAGCATATTATTTCCAAGGCATGAAATACCGCTGTGTCGCATGGTAAGATATTTCCCCTCCATGTCCAGGGCTAGGCCTTTATTTTAAGAAGAGGCCTCGCTTCAGCCCTTCACTCCAGACCATACTCCTTTCTTGTTCATCGGTTCATTTTTTTACTTTTAATCACCCCGTCTTGTCTTTGGACATTAACCATGATACCAAAAAGGGAACCATTGGATTGTACATGTGTCTAATTTACACACACACACACCACATATGAGCCAAATTACTATGCTGCATATGATAAAGAAAATTTACCACCTGTCATATCTTCCTTGATTCACCTTGTAAAGCACAACACATTTAGGTCTTGTTCACCATACAGATCTGCTGACTGCAAAAAGTGAATTTGAAGCACTTTACTGTAAAGCAAACAACATATTCTTTAATCAAGGCATCCCAGAGCACGAATTCTTAATAAGGTTTTAACCCTTTGACTGTTTTTGACGTATATACATGTATATGTTTTACGAGCCAGTGTTTTTGACGTATTTATACTCCAAAATTCAAGCGGCTTCATATCAAGTGTGAGAAAGCTGGTAGGCCCACATGTGAGAGAATGGATCTGTGTGGTCAGCATGTGCAGTATAAAAAAAAATCCAGCAGCATGCAGTGCATAATGAGAAAAAAATCTCCGACTGTGTTTTTGGATATTAAAATGCCAACTTTAAGGTGTATTTTCGATTGTATTCTCGTTTTCTTGATCTCATTTGATAGAATGGAGCACATATTACAGAAATAGAGATGATTTTGATTGGTTTCAAGATGAAAAGGACCTTGAAATTGAGCTCAAAATAGCGGAAATGTTTGATTTTTGCCGATGTTCAAGAGTAAACAAATGATGTCATTGTCCGATAAGTGTCCAACTAGCCATTCTAATACATAGTCACGAATGGGTTGACATTATTTATACAATTATTACAATAATTCAGTAGTCTGCATAATCTTCTGTTTTTTTGCGTGAATAAAGAATCAAAATAGAAAGCAAGAGTAATATAAGAAATGCCTTGAGATGTCACTGATGAACAGAGAAAAATGTTATTTTAGTGCCAGAAATGTCTGCATTGTTCATTCTGGACCCTATTTTGAAATTGGCATCTTTCCTCATTTACGTGAAATTGGCCAAATTGCCAATTTCTGACCACTTTATTGGGTAGTTGAAATGTGTAAATGGCAGTTTCTTGTACTCAATTGATAGAACAAATGGAGTTCTAAAGAAATAGCTATGAGTTTGGTTGAGTGGAAAAATGGAATTGGCCGAAAATAGGGCTCAAAGTGGGCGAAATCGCCGATGCATAAATTTCGCTAAGATCTCTTACTTTGTGAGAGCGTAATTCCATAAATTTTCCATCAAATTTCGTTCTTTTGATGTCATTACCATCGGGAAAAGATTCTCTATCATTTCATAAAATTTTTTTTTTTTTTTTTAAATTCTTCGACACTGAGAGCAAGTTTCTGAGCAGGGATCTCGACAGTCAAAAGGTTAATAAGACTGTGCTGTGAGACTTTGTACCAATTAGCAGTCATTCTGTTTTAATTTCAAAAAATTTGTTCAAGCCTAAAAACAAGGGAATACCACAATAATTAGATTTTCGGAATATTGAACAAGTATTTGCAGGGCAAAATAATTTTGCAATGAAGTTATTCTTTGTTGTACTATACTACAATAGTTACAGATGTATAATTATTTGGCACTAGCTACTGTTAGCTCATATATGCAGCAAGACTATTGTAGGATAATATGTTGTAATTTCTTTTTAAGATGAGCCTTCTTTGGCAAAGAAGTTTTTAGAAGACTTAGCCTACCAGAACTTTGACAAGTATAATATTCAGTTCTCAAAAGTTGGTAATCAAGGAACACTGGTGTTACTGGACTCTACATTGAGTGTGGCTCCTCTCATTAACAACTTCTACAACGTAGTGCAGGAACCAAAAGCTTATAATCACAGTCCATGGGATCTTGTCATCTCTGAGCCCTACTGGGATGATGATGGAAAAGGTAAAGTACTGTTACTTTTGTCAATACAATACATGTATATGATTTTATAATGCTTTATTTGTCTTACTGAATTAAACTAAATAATTAAGTAGGAAGTGTTTGGGATATTTGCTGTTTGGTGTGACACCTGAACTGTCATATATATACACGTCTCGGAAGACAGTGTTAGTGTGAATGATGGTGAAAGTGTTTCTTCTTCGGGTCACTCTGCCATTACGCACTGGCCATGGGAAATGGCCAGCATGTTAAAAAAAAAAATATCAGTACCAGCAACTGAATGAATAAATGTGAATATGTTTTCATCTCTGGGTCACCCTGGCTCAGTGGGAAATGGCCATCGAGTTAAAAAATAATTTCTGTGAATGCTGCAAGCTTCTGCAATTCATAATATTTGAAAGCATAAAAATTAGGATGAAAGTGAATATTTTGGGAAGATCTGGAAAGGGACAACAAGGAATCAAAGCATAATGTGAGAAAAACTTTGCCAAAAAGTTTCTGGGTGATAAGAGGGAAGAGTTAGCATGTTAGAGAGTTTTCCAATATAAAACTGATATATAGAAAGCAGGATATGTGGAGGAAAAACAGAGAGGTTAAAGGACTGTGTATAAGTCTAGGGTGGAAGGAAGGACA
The DNA here is from genome assembly GCF_038502225.1 of Cherax quadricarinatus. Classification (NCBI taxonomy): domain Eukaryota; kingdom Metazoa; phylum Arthropoda; class Malacostraca; order Decapoda; family Parastacidae; genus Cherax; species Cherax quadricarinatus. The sequence continues at coordinate 398,981 of NC_091360.1, read as the reverse complement.
GATAGGGGTCGTCCAAGGGAAGGTTTGGGGTAGGGGGGTAAAGGAAGTTTTGAATTCTAGTGGCTTGAGCATCTAGCAGGCATGTATGTGCATGTTAGATCAGAGTGAGTGGAGATGAGTTTTTTTAATGACATGACATACTATTGGAGTGTGAGCAAAATAACATTTATGAAGGGATTCAGGAAAACTGGCTAGTTAGACTTGAGTCCTGGAGGTGGGAAATACAGTGCCTGTACTCTAGAGGGGTGTGGATGTTGCAGCTCAGAGAGTCATTTTGAGTTGTGATGTCTGTACAATTCTGGCAAGACAGCTAGTGATTGAATGATGGTGAATGTTTCCTTTTCTTTGGGTCTTTCAGGTGGGAGATACCAATCTGGCAAACAAAATAATAAAATAAATAATTGTTTTATATGTGAATAAATAACATTAAGCCTAGGTAGTAGGTTGATAGACAGCAACCGCCCAGGGAGGTACTACCGTCCTGCCAAGTGAGTGTAAAACAGAAGCCTGTACAGTGTGTAATTGTTTTACATGATGGTAGGATTGCTGGTGTCTTTTTTTTCTGTCTCATACACATGCAAGATTTCAGGTACGTCTTGGTACTTCTACTTACACTTAGGTCACACTACACATTTTTTTTTTTTTTTTTTTTTTTTTCAACAAGTCGGCCGTCTCCCACCGAATATATACAGTGGACCCCGCATAACGATCACCTCCCAATGCGACCAATTATGTAAGTGTATTTATGTAAGTGCGTTTGTACGTGTATGTTTGGGGGTCTGAAATGGACTAATCTACTTAACAATATTCCTTATGGGAACAAATTCGGTCAGTACTGGCACCTGAACATACTTCTGGAATGAAAAAATATCGTTAATCGGGGGTCCACTGTATATATATATATATATATATATATATATATATATATATATATATATATATATATATATATATATATATATATATATATATATATATATATATATATATTTTTTTTTTTTTTTTTTTTTTTTTTTTTTTTTTTTTTTTTTTTTTTTTTTTCAACAAGTCGGTCGTCTCCCACCGAGGCAGGGTGACCCAAAAAAGAAAGAAAATCCCCAAAAAGAAAATACTTTCATCATCATTCAACACTTTCACCACACTCACACATTATCACTGCTTTTGCAGAGGTGCTCAGAATATAACAGTTTAGAAGCATATACGTATAGAGATACACAACATATCCCTCCAAACTGCCAATATCCCAAACCCCTCCTTTAAAGTGCAGGCATTGTACTTCCCATTTCCAGGACTCAAGTCCGACTATATGAAAATAACCGGTTTCCCTGAATCCCTTCACTAAATATTACCCTGCTCACACTCCAACAGATCGTCAGGTCCCAAGTATCATTCGTCTCCATTCACTCCTATCTAACACGCTCATGCACGCTTGCTGGAAGTCCAAGCCCCTCACCCACAAAACCTCCTTTACCCCCTCTTTCCAACCCTTTCGAGGACGACCCCTACCCCTCTTTCCTTCCCCTATAGATTTATATGCTTTCCATGTCATTCTACTTTGATCCATTCTCTCTAAATGACCAAACCACCTCAACAACCCCTCTTCTGCCCTCTGACTAATGCTTTTATTAACTCCACACCTTCTCCTAATTTCCACACTCCGAATTTTCTGCATAATATTTACACCACACATTGCCCTTAGACAGGACATCTCCACTGCCTCCAACCGTCTCCTCGCTGCTGCATTTACCACCCAAGCTTCACATCCATATAAGAGTGTTGGTACTACTATACTTTCATACATTCCCTTCTTTGCCTCCATAGATAACGTTTTTTGACTCCACATATACCTCAACGCACCACTCACCTTTTTTCCCTCATCAATTCTATGATTAACCTCATCCTTCATAAATCCATCCGCCGACACGTCAACTCCCAAGTATCTGAAAACATTCACTTCTTCCATACTCCTCCTCCCCAATTTGATATCCAATTTTTCTTTATCTAAATCATTTGATACCCTCATCACCTTACTCTTTTCTATGTTCACTTTCAACTTTCTACCTTTACACACATTCTCAAACTCATCCACTAACCTTTGCAATTTTTCTTTAGAATCTCCCATAAGCACAGTATCATCAGCAAAAAGTAACTGTGTCAATTCCCATTTTGAATTTGATTCCCCATAATTTAATCCCACCCCTCTCCCGAACACCCTAGCATTTACTTCTTTTACAACCCCATCTATAAATATATTAAACAACCATGGTGACATTACACATCCCTGTCTAAGACCTACTTTTACCGGGAAGTATTCTCCCTCTTTTCTACACACCCTAACCTGAGCCTCACTATCCTCATAAAAGCTCTTTACAGCATTTAGTAACTTACCACCTATTCCATATACTTGCAACATCTGCCACATTGCTCCTCTATCCACTCTATCATATGCCTTAAATCCATAAATGCAATAAAAACTTCCCTACCTTTATCTAAATACTGTTCACATATATGCTTCAATGTAAACACTTGATCTACACATCCCCTACCCACTCTGAAACCTCCTTGTTCGTCCGCAATTCTACATTCTGTCTTACCTCTAATTCTTTCAATTATAACCCTACCGTATACTTTTCCTGGTATACTCAGTAAACTTATTCCTCTATAATTTTTACAATCTCTTTTGTCCCCTTTCCCTTTATATAAAGGGACTATACATGCTCTCCGCCAATCCCTAGGTACCTTCCCCTCTTTCATACATTTATTAAACAAAAGTACCAACCACTCCAACACTATATCCCCCCCTGCTTTTAACATTTCTGTCATGATCCCATCAGTTCCAGCTGCTTTACCCCCTTTCATTCTACGTAATGCCTCACGTACCTCCACCACACTTACAGTCTGCTCTTCTTCACTCCTAAAAGATGGTATACCTCCCTGGCCAGTGCATGAAATTACCGCCTCCCTTTCTTCCTTAACATTTAAAAGTTCCTCAAAATATTCTCGCCATCTACCTAATACCTCCCTCTCCCCATCTACTAACTCCCCTACTCTGTTTTTAACTGACAAATCCATACTTTCCCTAGGCTTTCTTAACTTGTTTAACTCACTCTAAAATTTTTTCTTATTTTCATTAAAATTTCTTGACAGTGCCTCTCCCACTCTTTCATCTGCTCTCCTTTTGCACTCTCTCACCACTCTCTTCACCTTTTTTTTACTCTCCATATACTCTGCTCTTCTTATAACACTTCTGCTTTGTAAAAACCTCTCGTAAGCTACCTTTTTCTCTTTTATCACACCCTTTACTTCATCATTCCACCAATCACTCCTCTTTCCTCCTGCCCCCACCCTCCTATAACCACAAACTTCTGCCCCACATTCTAATACTGCATTTTTAAAACTATTCCAACCCTCTTCAACCCCCCACTACTCATCTTTGCACTAGCCCACCTTTCTGCCAATAGTCGCTTATATCTCGCCCTAACTTCCTCCTCCCTTAGTTTATACACTTTCACCTCCCTCTTACTTGTTGTTGCCACCTTCCTCTTTTCCCATCTACCTCTTACTCTAACTGTAGCTACAACTAAATAATGATCCGATATATCAGTTGCCCCTCTATAAACATGTACATCCTGGAGCCTACCCATCAACTTTTTATCCACCAATACATAATCTAACAAACTACTTTCATTACGTGCTACATCATACCTTGTATATTTATTTATCCTCTTTTTCATAAAATATGTATTACTTATTACCAAATTTCTTTCTACACATAGCTCAATTAAAGGCTCCCCATTTACATTTACCCCTGGCACCCCAAAATTACCTACTACTCCCTCCATAACATTTCTACCCACTTTAGCATTGAAATCCCCAACCACCATTACTCTCACACTTGATTCAAAACTCCCCACGCATTCACTCAACATTTCCCAGAAATCTCTCTCTCTCCTCTACACTTCTCTCTTCTCCAGGTGCATACACGCTTACTATAACCCACTTTTCACATCCAATCTTTATTTTACTCCACATAATCCTTGAATTTATACATTTGTAGTCCCTCTTTTCCTGCCATAGCTTATCCTTCAACATTATTGCTACTCCTTCTTTAGCTCTAACTCTATTTGAAACCCCTGACCTAATCCCATTTATTCCTCTCCACTGAAACTCTCCCACCCCCTTCAGCTTTGTTTCACTTAAAGCCAGGACATCCAGCTTCTTCTCATTCATAACATCCACAATCATCTCTTTCTTATCATCTGCACAACATCCACGCACATTCAGACTTCCCACTTTGACAATTTTCTTCTTCTTATTCTTTTTAGTAATCTTTACAGGAAAAGGGGTTACTAGCCCATTGTTCCCGGCATTTTAGTTGACTTTTACAACACGCATGGCTTACGGAGGAAAGATTCTTATTCCACTTCCCCATGGATATAAAAGGAAAATTAATAAGACCAAGAACTATTAAGATAAAATCAAAGAAAACTCAGATGAGTGTGTATAAATAAATGTGTACATGTATGTGTAGTGTGACCTAAGTGTAAGTAGAAGTAGCAAGACATGCCTGTAATCTTGCATATTTATGAGACAGACAAAAGACATCAGCAATCCTACCATCATGTAAAACAATCACAGGCTTCGTTTTACACTCACTTGGCAGGACGGTAGTACCTCCCTGGGTGGTTGCTGTCTACCAACCTACTACATATATATATATATATATATATATATTTATATACATATATTTATATATATATTTATATATATGTATATATATATTTACATATATATATATTATATACATATATTTATATATATATTTATATATATGTATATATTTTTATATATATATGTATATATTTATATTTATATATGTATATATATATATTTATATATATATATATATATATATGTATATATATATATATATATATGTATATATATATATATATATATATATATATATATATATATATATATATATATATATATATATATATATATATATATATATATATATATATATATATACACACACACACACACACACACACATACATACACACACACACACACAGTGGACCCCCGCATAACGATCACCTCCAAATGCGACCAATTATGTAAGTGTATTTATGTAAGTGCGTTTGTACGTGTATGTTTGGGGGTCTGAAATGGACTAATCTACTTCACAATATTCCTTATGGGAAAAAATTCGGTCAGTACTGGCACCTGAACATACTACTGGAATGAAAAAAGTTCGTTAACCGGGGGTCCACTGTATATATATATATATATATGTATATATATATATATATACACACACCCCTCTGGGTTTTCTTCTATTTTCTTTCTGGTTCTTATTCTTGTTTATTTCCTCTTATCTCCATGGGGAAGTGGAACAGACTTCTTCTTCTTCCGTAAGCCATGTGTGTTGTAAGAGGCGACTAAAATGCCGGGAGCAAGGGGCTAGTAACCCCTTCTCCTGTATAAATTACTAAATTTAAAAAGAGAAACTTTTGTTTTTCTTTTTGGGCCACCCTGCCTCAGTGGGATATGGCTGGTTTGTTGAAAGAAGAAAGAAGAAATAATATTAAGCCTAGGTAGTAGGTTGATAGACAGCAACCGCCCAGGGAGGTACGTACTACCATCCTGCCAAGTGAGTGTAAAACGGAAGCCTGTAATTGTTTTACACGTTGGTAGGATTGCTGGTGTCTTTTTTTTTCTGTCTCATACACATGCAAGATTTCAGGTATGTCTTGCTACTTCTACTTACACTTAGGTCACACTACATATACATGTACAAGCACATGTATACACACCCCTCTGGGTTTTCTTCTATTTTCTTTCTAGTTCTTATTCTTGTTTATTTCCTCTTATCTCCATGGGGAAGTGGAACAGAATTCTTCCTCCGTAAGCCATGCGTGTTGTAAGAGGCGACTAAAATGCCGGGAGCAAGGGGCTAGTATCCTCTTCTCCTGTATATATTACTAAATGTAAAAGGAGAAACTTTTGTTTTTCCTTTTGGGCCACCCCGCCTCGGTGGGATACGGCCAGTGTGTTGAAAGAAAGAAAGACACATGCAAGATTTCAGGTACGTCTTGCTACTTCTACTTACACTTAGGTCACACTACACATACATGTACAGGCATATATATACACACCCCTCTGGGTTTTCTTCTATTTTCTTTCTAGTTCTTGTTGTTTATTTCCTCTTACCTCCATGGGGAAGTGGAACAGAATTCTTCCTCCATAAGCCATGCGTGTTGTAAGAGGCGACTAAAATGCCGGGAGCAAGGAGCTAGTAACCCCTTCTCCTGTATATATTACTAAATGTAAAAGGAGAAACTTTTGTTTTTCCTTTTGGGCCACCCTGCCTTGGTGGGATACGGCCAGTGTGTTGAAAGAAGAAATAACATTAAGCAGTCTAAATAGGTACATGGTCCAAATTTTAGTGAAGATCTTATGTATAATGATTAAACAGAAACAGATTAGTGATGGGAATTTTATAAAATTTATTTTCTCTTAAATTGTATTTTTTACTCCGTGCAGAAACTGTTGTATCCCTTACTAGAAGTGTTCATACCGATGAAGGAAAAATTGTTGGAGTGATAGGCATTGATGTTCCTCTCGCAAATCTGCTTGAAGATATCACTCACTTCAATTCTCCAGCTCAGTCCTATGCCTTTGCCATAGATTCAAGAGGTTAGTGAAATGTTTACAATTTGTTTGTGCCTCTCAAGCACCTTTTGGTACAAATGTCTGGATAATTTTAGTAGCTTACAGCTAGCATTTAGAATACTATCATTTAGTTTTTGACTATTCACAAACAGCAATAGCACTACACATGTACAGACATAATATGCATAAGAAGATAATAATGGAACCTTGGAAATAAAATTCTTAAAAATATAATGATGACTTGAGGTTTTAAAGTTGTCATTCATGCTTAATTCTTGAAAATGCAGTATGGTTTATAATTACTGTTGCATTTTATTTGTTATACATTATTGGCAATTTGGAGGGGTAGGGGTCGGCCTAGGAAGGGTTGGAGGGAGGGGGTAAAGGAGGTTTTGTGTGCGAGGGGCTTGGACTTCCAGCAGGCATGCGTGAGCGTGTTTGATAGGAGTGAATGGAGACAAATGGTTTTTAATACTTGACGTGCTGTTGGAGTGTGAGCAAAGTAACATTTATGAAGGGATTCAGGGAAACCGGCAGGCCGGACTTGAGTCCTGGAGATGGGAAGTACAGTGCCTGCACTCTGAAGGAGGGGTGTTAATGTTGCAGTTTAAAAACTGTAGTGTAAAGCACCCTTCTGGCAAGACAGTGATGGAGTGAATGATGGTGAAAGTTTTTCTTTTTCGGGCCACCCTGCCTTGGTGGGAATCGGCCGGTGTGATAATAAAAAAAAAAAATAAAATGTTGTGTATCTTTATATGTGTATGCTTCTAAACTGTTGTATTCTGAGCACCTCTGCAAAAACAGTGATAATGTGCGAGTGTGGTGAAAGTGTTGAATGATGATGAAAATATTTTCTTTTTGGGGATTTTCTTTCTTTTTTGGGTCACCCTGCCTCGGTGGGAGATGGCCGACTTGTTGAAAAAAAAAAAAACATTATTGCAGACTTAAAAAAATGAACTCTGAACAATTAATGAATTCCATTCCTTCTCTGAGGAGTGCAAGCACAGATATATGTTTCTATAGTATACAGTATATAGTTTTTATTATTAATCTTTTGAGGACCAATGTCTTTTAGTGGCCTTCAATGATATTTTGGGTTGTATTAACTGGGGCTTCTCGTGATAATCTTTAATTTAGTTTGTTGAAGTTTTTTAAAGTACTACTGTATTCACTGGAGCTCACCTAATGACCATATGTGCAACTACATCACTGTTATTGCCTTATTAATCTTAAGTTAATCTTAAGTTTGCCCAAACTACTCTGCATATTAAGGAGCTTTTGGCATGTTCACCAAATTGTTACACTCCTTTATATAAACATGTATCATGCTAAAATAAAAATTGTTATTGTTGTTATTGCTTTTTTTTTTTTAACAAGTCGGCCGTCTCCCACCAAGGCAGGGTGACCCAAAAAAGAAAGAAAATCCCCAAAAAGAAAATACTTTCATCATCATTCAACACTTTCACTTCACTCACACATAATCACTGTTTTTACAGAGGTGCTCAGAATACAACAGTTTAGAAGCATACACATATAAAGATACACAACATATCCCTCCAAGCTACCAATATCTCAAACCCCTCCTTTAAAGTGCAGGCATTGTACTTCCCATTTCCAGGACTCAAGTCCGGCTATATAAAAATAACTGGTTTCCCTGAATCCCTTCACTAAATATTACCCTGCTCACACTCCAACAGCTCGTCAGTTCCCAAATACCATTTGTCTCCATTCACTCCTGTCTAACACACTCGTGCACACTTGCTGGAAGTCCAAGCGCCTCGCCCACAAAACCTCCTTTACCCCTCCCTCCAACCTTTTCAAGGGTGACCCCTACCCTGCCTTCCTTCCCCTACACTGGCCTACAGATTTATATGCTCTCCATGTCATTCTACTTTGATCCATTCTCTAAATGACTGAACCACCTCAACAACCCCTCTTCAGCCCTCTGACTAATACTTTTATTAACTCCACACCTTCTCCTAAATTTCACACTCCGAATTTTCTGCATAATATTCACACCACACATTGCCCTTATTTATATACATGTACTCTGCAATATTGGCAAAATTTAATATTTCTGCTACTTTGAGCTCAATTTCAAGCTACTTCCAGTCTTGAAACCAATCAAAATCATCACTGCTTCTGTAATATATCTTCCATTCTGTCAAATGAAACCAAGAAATCGAGAATAAAACTGTGAAAACCATTCAAAAATTCGCTGCAAAGTTGCTATTTTCAACCCTACACACATCAGTTTTACCTGTCATGCACTGCATGGGACAAGATTTTTTATGTGGGGCACACTCACCACATAGCCCCACTCTCTCATATCTTTGATAAAATTTAATGCTCACAGCTTATCTGAGTGAACTGAGTTCATCATGTAGTTCTACGGCACTGACCCTGATCTCAGAAGCGTAGTACTGACCCTGACCTCAGAAGCATAGTACTATGGCACTAACCCTGACCTCAGAAGCATAGTACTACGGCACTAACCCTGACCTCGGCATTGTAATACTGTGGCACTGACCCTGACCCCAGCATTTTAGTACTGTGGCACCGACCCTGACCTCAGAAGTGTAGCACTGTGGCACTGACCCTGACCTCAGCAGTGTAGTACTGCAGTACTGACCCTGCATTGTACTGCTGTGGCACTGACCTTGACCTCAAGTGTAGTACTGCAGCACTGACCCTTTCCTCAGAAGTATAGTACTGCAGCACTGACCCTGACCTCAGAAGAGTAGCACTGGATCACTGACCCTGACCTCAGAAGTATAGTACAGCCTCTCCTCACTTAGCGACGTACTTGTTTACCAACAACTCAGACTTATGACAGGCTCTCTGATCAGTATGCATACCTAAATATGTAATGTGTGTTAGAGCTGATTTCTTCTTTTTTGTTTATTGCAATATACAGTACACTGCTGTATAAACACTTAAAAATATACCAGAAATGTTATAAATGGTGCAAAGGTGGTTGACACAAACCTACTACCATTATAGTATGCTCCTCACTTAGCGATGAATTTGTTTACCCATGTGGTCTTAAGAACAGAACTCCATCATTAAGTGAGGGGGAGGCTGTACTGCAGCACTGACCCTGACCTCAGAAGTATAGTACTGCAGCACTGACCCTGACCTCAGAAGTGTAGTACTGCACCTCTGACTCTGACCTTGGAAGTGTAGTACTGCAGCACTGACCCTGACCTCAGAAGTATAGCACTGCAGCACTGGCCCTGACCTCAGAAGTATAATACTGCAGCACTGACCCTGACCTCAGAAGTATAGCACTGCAGCACTGACCCTGACCTCAGAAGTATAATACTGCAGCACTGACCCTGACCTCAGAAGTATAGTACTGCAGCACTGATCGCAAAAGAGTTAAGTAGAGTTATAGTTTCATAGATGGTAGGAACTAGAATACACAAATAACCCGCACATAGGAGAGAGGAGCTTACAATAACGTTTTGGTCTGACTTGGACCATTTACAAAGTCACATTAACAGAAAAGAGTGAGGTAGCCAGTATACATAGACTCAAAGAACACAAAAGAAGTATTAGGAATGCCGATACCAATAAGGCTCTTTTCTATCAAGTTAGAGATCACAGTCAACCTATTGACTGGTCCTCTGCTAAAACTGTCTACCCTACTTCTAGCTTTCATAATTGCCATCTTGTTGAAGCATCCCTTATATGTACACAACTTTCCTTGTATGAATCTTAGTTCTGGCTTTGTCTCTGTAGATGCCTTCCTTTCTCATTACATCGTCCAATGTCCAAACTTCAGAATACTCGTGACTTAACCTGATCCTTTCCTCTCCTCCTTTCCTGTTTCATATTTTTTCTTTCTTTGTTTTCCTTTCTTCAACCTACCGTGTTCTGTTTGTCACTTCCTCCCCTCTCCTATCCCCTGCATTTTGGTCCTACACCTTGTGGGCCCTTAGCTCTCCTGCACTCCTTTTTCTTGTCCTTAGACTGACCCCACTTCTACTTAGTCTTTTCCCCATTCTTCTGCTATTGCTACTACCTTTACTTTTGCCTCCCTTCATCTTTCACTCCTCACTATTTCTTCTACTACTACTTCAACTACCACTACTTCGTCTTCCCTCTCTCTTGCTCCTGTCCTTTTTCCTGCTTGTCCATGTATTCTGGCTCCCTCACTCTTTTCTGTTAGCATGACTTTGTAAATGGTCCAAGTCGAACCGAAATGTCATCATAAGCTCCTCTCTCCTATGTGCGGGTTATTTGTGTATTGTTCCAGTCATGGCATTGTAGCTTTTTGTTCTTTGTAGAAAGAAGAGATTTGTTTTCATTGTGTAAAAATGGAAAGGGAATGTTACTTTTATATAAACAAACCATGGCTTACACACTGGCCTAGAGTTTCATAACTTACTTGCCATGGGTTCAGTCCCCACATGTTCCATGGTTTGTTTGCACTTGTGTCATTATGATTTCATGAGTCTTTTATTTTTATATGTACGTACATGTAAATACAATGCCTTTTGTAGGTAATACATTCTCAGCTTCTTTGTTGCAGATGTAAAATTAAATGTGCTTTAGTTACTAGATTACATAAATGATTTCTGTTAAGCACCTAGTACTGTGCTGTGTGTCAACACCCTTGTTTTACTGTGTAACTTTATATTCTCAGGAAACGTTCTTGGCCATCCAAAACTAGGTCGACCAGAAACATGGACTTTGCCTTTGATTCCCACAGACATAACATTACTGGAGCAGGTCCCTGGGTTCAGCAGTGTCAGAGATGATCTCATTAACCTGTCATCAGGTCATAGATACCTCACAGAGAATAGTGAAGATGGGAGCAGGAAGGTAAGATATTTGTTTGCACAAAGATAGATGCTTAAGCAGTAACTTACACCATAATTAAATCAGTTTTTTGACAAACAAATCAGGTATTCTTTTTTTTTTCTAATCATCTCTAATGTTCACTTAATCTGTAGTATATTATAGAGAATTCAGTGAAGGTTTTCTGACTTTAGTTTGATTTTTATATTTTTTATTTTCGAATAACTTAAGTGGGTGTAGTTTGTGACAGGAACTGATTGTGCACTATGCTTCTTGCTCTCAGTGTAGTCATGGCTGATACTATAGTTATAGCGCTAAGAAATTTTTATGTATTGAGAGAATGTTAAGTTTTTGTTAAAGGAGAGATGAAAACCCCTGCTTATGAAGCACACACATTAAAACAGTACATTGAATAATGTGATTTTTGGGTGTTCCTTACAAACTTGTAAGTTTGCCTCCCAGGTTTAGGAAATATTTTTCATAAATTGTCTTTTACAAGAACATAAAATACAGTGGTCCCTCGCTTTTCGTAGTTCTTGGCAATCGTAAATTTCGCCAATCATAGGGATATTTTCGTATAAACATGGACTCGCTTTTCATAGGTTGACTCGCGAATAGTAGTTCGTCCGGGACGCGTACGCACGGTGTGAGCCGGGGAGGCCTCCCTACCCAGCCAGTCTGGCATTGTTTACCAGTGAGTGAAGGTCCCCTCAAGTGCTCCTACGAAATATTTCATAATATTCCACTCATTTTAGTGCTTGCAAGTACTAAATAAGCTACCATGGCTCCAAAGAAAGCTCCTAGTGCCAAGCCTGTGGTAAAGAAGGCGAGAAATATGTACAGTGACAAAGTCTTGGGCCATTTTAGGGAAGTGTTAAAGAGACACCAGAAACATTGCTCTCTCCACAGTTACTTTGCGAGACAGGACTAGAGTGACTCTCAAGGTGGTCCTAGTGGCATTAAGAAACAGAGAAGAGAAGCAACCCCAGAGAAGCAATTGGTACCTGAGGTGTTGCTGGAAGGGGATTCCCCTTCCAAACTGTAAACAATCCAATCTCTCTCCTCCTCCAGTCTCCCATACACTAAGAAGAATCTCCAATAAAGGTAAGTGTTATACTGTTAATGTTTCATTCATCATTTCCCATTGTATTCTTTATGTACTACATGTATATTTCATGTAAAAAATTTTTTTGTTTTAATACTTCTGAGTGTCAGAAATGGATTAATTGTATTTACATTATTTCTTATGGGGAAAATTGATTTGCAAATCGTAAATTCCGTTTATAGTAGCTCCTCCAGGAATGGATTAATTACGAAAAACGAGGGACCACTGTACTGAGTTTTTTACGTTTTCAGGATGAGTTACATTACTGGTGGTGTCACTCACTCTCATGTGGATGGGTGTTTGTGGTGGCTTGGCTTGATTCAGGTTTGCCTCACAAGAGATTAAGTCGGAATATCCGCCCTCTTCCACCAACGGCTCTCTTCCACCGTCTTGATCTACTGTCGCCGAGTGAAGCTCGTGTATGTCGTCATTTTAATCAAATGGCAACACTAGGTGAGGATTTCTTTGCAGGCTTGAGAAGGGTCAGTTATAAGCGTGATTACTTGGTCATGATTTGTTGTTGATGTTGATGTGTAGTTTACTTGTTAGTTCAGTGCTTATATAGAGTAGGGTTTAAACTGCACTGCAACATGAATTCTAGACTTCTTTCTTTCTTTCAACAAACCGGCCGTATCCCACCGAGGCAGGGTGGCCCAAAAAGAAAAACGAAAGTTTCTCTTTTTAAATTTATTAATTTATACAGGAGAAGGGGTTACTAGCCCCTTCCTCCCGGCATTTTAGTCACCTCTTACAACATGCATGGCTTATGGAGGAAGAATTCTGTTCCACTTCCCTATGTAGATAAGAGGAAATAAACAAGAACTAGAAAGAAAATAGAAGAAAACCAAGAGGGGTGTGTATATACATGCTTGTACATGTATGTGTAGTGTGACCTAAGTGTAAGTAGAGGTAGCAAGACATACCTGAAATCTTGCATGTTTATGAGACAGAAAAAAGGGCACCAGCAATCCTACCATCATGTAAACGATTACAGGCTTTTGTTTTACACTCACTTGGCAGGACGGTAGTACCTACCTGGTACTCAAATTATTTCATACAGTAGTGTTTTGTATAGAACCTGATCTCTGTTCTACTATACTGTGCCTTACCTTCACTTTGTATGCTCTTCCATTTCAACATTACATTAATTCAAACACTAAAGTCACAGTCCTTCACATTTCTATGGAAACATAACCTCATTATATCTGTTATTCATTTCTATACAAAGTTTGCTTCCTCTGTGTCAGTTTTTAGTTCATTTCACTGCTTTTAGAGATAGAAATACAATTACGTATTTTCTTGCCTGTATCTGATTACCCTCTTTTACAGATGGCAGTACAGTCTTCCTTTCAGTTGGTTCATATGTGTCACCGTTGAGCCAAATAGCCAATGGTCCAGAGACTTTAGGTGCCGTCCAGAGTATCACAGCATATTTAAGTGACAGCACACAGCTGATTGCCAATCCAGGCTTAAGGATGGGTGTGCGCACGGATGCAACTGCTCTCTACCAGATAACTGAACTGTGGAAAACTCAGTTTCATAACAGTGAATTAAGTAAATATATTGTTAGAAGGTATGTGTTTAAAAATTATTGCTTAGGTTCTCATAAACATAAAGTTTTTAAGACTTTTGGCTCTTTGATTTAAAATACAGTACAATTCACTTTTCTTTGTATATTATGTTTTGCTTGAATGTTATTTATATTAGTTCAAGGTTAGTCTAATTTAATAAGCCTTATAAAAATCTTTAATCTTATGTACAATGTTATGTAATATTACAGATATGTAGCAACACCCTCAGGGGTGACTCTTATGTATCCTGGAACACTGTTAGATCGAACCTATGATCCTCGCTCACAAGCTTGGTATCTCGGCGCTCTTTCTACTCCTGGGAGAGTGGTTGTTTCAGCACCATACCTTGACCCTGGTGGAGCTGGATACATAGTCACAGTGTCACACACAGTGTATCAGGTGAGGAATTTTTTATTAATGACTACAGTGGAACCTCTACTTACGAGTGCATCCACATGCGAGTTTTTCCAGATACGAGCAGTCGCTCAGTCGATTTTTTGCTTCCAGACATGAGCAAAATTTCCAGATGCGAGTGGGCCTCAAGGGAGGTTCCTTGATGCTGGTGAGTCTCTTGCTCTTGATCTAGGGAATTGGATCTCAGTTTGTTGGACTATCTTATTGAAACTTGGGCAATGTATGATGGAAAGATGCTTCTTAATGTATACCAAAAATGAAAGAAATCGGACCATAAATAATTGAGTTCACTTCTCTGCCATTAGCCTTCCCTTAGTGGTATATTTTTGTATAGTTTTTATGGTTGTATTCTCATTTTTTTTGGTCTCATTTGATAGAATGGAAGAGATACTACAGAAATGGATATGATTTTGATTGGTTTCACGATGAAAAGTATCTTGAAATTGAGCTCAAAGTAGCAGAAATGTTCGATTCTTTGGCGATACTCAAGTGTAAACAAATAATATCTCCATCCAGTACCTCTCCGATTGGCACTGCCCCTCAACCTTCATATATTGGAAAGCTCTTCAACACGCTAGCAAAAGTGGGAGCAGACATCATGAGGTAGCAGTGGCAGACAGCATGAAGCAGCAGTGGCAGACATGAAGCAGCAGTGGCAGACATCATGAAGCAGCAGTGGCAGACATCATGAAATAGCAGTGGCAGACCTTGTTGTACCCTATACTATAAGTGAGTTTCCGAGCGCCACCACGAGATGGCAGTATGTATCAAAACAATGCTCAGTCCACTCCACTCGTGGTAGAGGGAATTCTTGTGATTTCCTTACGTTTCGTGTAGGTATTTTGCAAAATTTCTTGTTTCTAACCATGGGTCCTAAGAAAGTAAGTGCAAAGGACAGTGCTGAGAAGAAAGAGAGGATGATTTCCATGGAATTAAAGCAGGAAATCATAGATAAACAAACTAGGTGGAGGGTTAAGGACTTGCCCAGGCAGAACCAGCATACCACTTCTATGATATGTACAATACTAAAGCAGGAGTCAGTGACAAAGCATTAAGAGTGTAGCAATTGTAAGTCACTTTCTCTGACTTTTTTTTGGGTTATCCTAGGTTCTCTACACATGTAGTCAGGAGCAGGAATGGCCGCTGTGGTGGTCCTATAAACCCCAACAACGACAATAGCCGCTGTCACCACCACTAGCCACATACGTAATGACATGTGTTTTATTCATTCTAGTGTATGTATCATGTTTCTATGTTATTAATATTGTTCAATATGTCATATTAAATGAATTGTGATAGATAAATAAGCCGTAGAGTTGATATTAGGGAAATTATTGAAGTATTTTGTCGTGCCTGGAATTCCACTGCAACGAATTAATTCCATTTCAGTTAATTTGAATGAGGAAAATTGACTCTGCAAACGAGCAAATCCAGATGTGAGCAAGGCCACGGAACGGATTAAGCTCGTAAGTAGAGGTTCCACTGTATTTTGATATGTGCATTGAAACCAGCAATGAATAAATAGTTTATACAGTAGGTCCCCACTTTACAGCGTTTCACTTTACAGCATTCCGCTAATATGAACATTTCAGATTATGACCAAAACTCGCTATACGGCTTCCCCCACCCAACTTTCTAATACGGTCACCGCTCTCCACCTGGTTTGCTTACATTCTCCATGAGCACCGAGTCTCCATTATGTTTGGAAACTTTCCAAAATTTCAAGTGTTTTTAAAAGTTATTTCATATTTTATATTTTTTTTTCAACAAGTCGGCCGTCTCCCACCGAGGCAGGGTGACCCAAAAAGAAAGAAAATCCCCTAAAAGAAAATATTTTCATCATTCAACACTTTCACCTCACTCACACATAATCACTGTTTTTGCAGAGGTGCTCAGAATACAACAGTTTAGAAGCATATACGTATAAAGATACACAGCATATCCCTCCAAACTGCTAATATCCTGAACCCCTCCTTTAGAGTGCAGGCATTGTACTTCCCATTTCCAGGACTCAAGTCCGGCTATATGAAAATAACCGGTTTCCCTGAATCCCTTCACTAAATATTACCCTGCTCACACTCCAACAGATCGTCAGGTCCCAAGTATCATTCGTCTCCATTCACTCCTATCTAACATGCTCATGCACGCTTGCTGGAAGTCCAAGCCCCTCGCCCACAAAACCTTCTTTACCCCTTCCTTCCAACCTTTTCGAGGACAACCCCTACCCCTCCTTCCTTCCCCTATAGATTTATATGCTTTCCATGTCATTCTACTTTGATCCATTCTCTCTAAATGACCAAACCACCTCAACAGCCCCTCTTCTGCCCTCTGACTAATACTTTTATTAACTCCACACCTTTTCCTGATTTCCACACTCCAAATTTTCTGCATAATATTTACACCACACATTGCCCTTAGACAGGACATCTCCACTGCCTCCAACCGTCTCCTCGCTGCTGCATTTACCTCCCAAGCTTCACATCCATATAAGAGTGTTGGTACTACTATACTTTCATACATTCCCTTCTTTGCCTCCATAGATAACGTTTTTTGACTCCACATATACCTCAACGCACCACTCACCTTTTTTCCCTCATCAATTCTATGATTAACCTCATCCTTCATAAATCCATCCGCCGACACGTCAACTCCCAAGTACAGTGGACCCCCGCATAGCGAACTTAATCCGTGCAAGAGGGCTGGTCGTTATGCGAAATGTTCGCTATGCGAATTAATTTTCCCCATAAGAAATAATGGAAATAAAATTAATCCGTGCAAGACACCCAAAAGTATGAAAAAAAATTTTTTTTACCACAAAAAAATGTTAATTTTAGTACACACAAACTGAAAAAGGCATGCACAATTACATGACACTTACTTTTATTGAAGATCTGGTGATGATTGATGGGATGGGAGGAGGGGAGAGAGAGTGTTAGTGTTTAGAAGGGGAATCCCCTTCCATTAGGACTTGAGGTAGCAAGTCCTTTTCCAGGGTTACTTCCCTTCTTCTTTTAATGCCACTAGGACCAGCTTCAGAGTCACTGGACCTCTGTCGCACAACAAATCTGTCCATAGAGCTCTGTACCTCCGGTTCCTTTACGATTTGTCTAAAATGGGCCATAACATTGTCATTGAAATAGTCACCAGCACGGCTTGCAACAGCTGTGTCAGGGTGATTTTCATCCATAAAGGTTTGCAGTTCAACCCACTGTGCACACATTTCCTTAATTTTTGAAGTAGGCACAATGGATTCCACAACTGGCATAGGCTTCTCAGGGTTAGCCCCAAACCCTTCAAAATCTTTCTTAATTTCCATACTAATTCTCACCCTTTTTACCACAGGGTTGGCACTAGAAGCTTTCTTGGGGCCCATGGTCACTTATTTTCCAGAAACAGCACCGAAAACACTGTAATAATACGAAATATTCCGAGTGTATGCTTGAATGTTACCGCGGAGGCTGGCTGGTAAACAATGGGAAGGGCGGCACATGTGAGGCTGGCTGAGGCCGCACATTGGACGCGTCTTGGACGAAGGTCGCTGAGCGGGTTTTTGTCCACTATGCGGGGCAAAATTTTAGCGAACAAAGCGTTCGCTATGCGGATTGTTCGCTATGCAAGGCGTTCGCTATGCGGGGGTCCACTGTACATGTATCTGAAAACATTCACTTCTTCCATACTCCTCCTCCCCAATTTGATATCCAATTTTTCTTTATCTAAATCATTTGATACCCTCATCACCTTACTCTTTTCTGTGTTCACTTTCAACTTTCTACCTTTACACACACTCCCAAACTCATCCACTAACCTTTGCAATTTTTCTTCAGAATCTCCTATAAGCACAGTATCATCAGCAAAAAGTAACTGTGTTAATTCCCATTTTGTATTTGACACCCCTCTCCCGAACACCCTAGCATTTACTTCTTTTACAACCCCATCTATAAATATATTAAACAACCATGGTGACATTACACATCCCTGTCTAAGACCTACTTTTACTAATGTGTGCCTGTACCTTAATAAACTTACACACTGTGCTGGCATGCTGGTACACATTAAAATCAGTAAGAGTATCTTATGTCTTGAGATGCTATATTAATAATTATAATAATAATATTCAATAATAACCACTGAGGCACATTAACCCTTAAACTGCCCAAACGTAGATCTACGTTCGCGTGCGTAGTACTCTGACCTTTATTTTCTCCATTGGAAAGTATGTAAAAAAAACGTAGATCTACGTTCGAACCGCTACGCACTTCAACGTAGATCTACGTTTAGACAGTTTAAGGGTTAAATGTCTTACATTAATATACACATTTTATTAATCCATTTATGATATTTTTTCAAAATTACAGTGGCTGCATAAAAAAATCTGTACATTTCCAACGCAAAAAAAATCTGTACACTAAATTTTGGTGTATACATTTCACTTGAATTTCCGCCATAAGAAAAGTGGGCAGAGCTTATGATGGCTTAGTGTACTGGAGCCTGTCTTGCTCCAAAGTTCCCCACCACCCTACACTTCAATGCTCTTCCAGCACTGTTTATTTGTTTTATCTCATTTACTCACCTCTGACCCTACATTAAGACTATGAATATTTTAAGTAATGAGTGAACTGTATATGCATTTTATCGGCTTGTGATGCTTTAACCCCTTGACTGTCGCAACCCCAAATCCTGAGGTGTCTCCTGGTGTCGCAAAAATTTAAAAAAATAAATAAATATTTTTCTAATGAAATGATAAACTTTTCCCGATGGTAATGACACCAAAAGCACAAAATTTGATGGAAAACTTATGGAATTACACTCTCACGAAGTTAGCGACCTAAGCGATATTAACGAATTGGCGATTTCCCCAACTTTGAGCCCTATTTTCGGCTAATTCCATTTTTCCAGTTGACCAAACTCATAATTATTTCTTTAGAAATCCATTTGTTCTATTGACTGAGTACAAGAAACCATCCATTTACCAATTTCAACTACCCAATAAAGTGGTCAGAAATTGACAATTTGGTCAATTTCACGCAAATGAGGAAAGATGCCAGTTTCAAAATAGGGTCCAGAATGAACAATGCAGACATTCCTGGCTCTAAAATAACATTTTCTTTGTTCATCAGTCATGTCTCTAGGTGCCTCTGATATTACTTTTTTGAATTTTTATTCAAACAAAAAATAAAAGATTTACTGTTATGCAGAAACTGCAGTATTGTATTAATTGTATAAATAATATCAACCCATTCATCACTGCATATTAGAATGGCTACTTGGACATTTATTGGACAATGACATCATTTGTTTACTTTTGAACATTAGCAAAAATAAAACATTTCCCCTACTTTGAGCTCCATTTCAAGGTTCTTTTCATAGTAAAACCAATCAAAATCACCTCAATTTCTATAATATGTTTTCCATTGTATCAAATGAGACCAAGAAAATGAGAATACAACCATAAATATTATACGAAAATGCGCCACAAACTTGGCGTTTTAATTTTAAAAAACGGTCGGAATTTTTTTTCTCATTATGCACTGCATGCTGCAGGATTTTTTTTATATGGTGCACACTGACCACACAGACCCATTCTCTCACATGTGGGCCTACCACTTTTCTCCTGCTTGATTTGAAGCTGCTAGAATTTATGAGTATATACACGTCAAACATGGTGGCTTGTAAGATGTATATATACGACCGAAACAGTCAAAGGGTTAAATGTCGTAGTACACGTATATTATGTGTGGGTGGGGTGATATTGTATGGTAGGTATGGTAGCCTGGCTGGCTACCATACCTACCACACCTGATTTCTTACCATAAATACTACTCATCTCACCCTACATTAAGACTACAAATATTTTAAGGTAAGTAATGAGTGTACTATGTGTGCATTTTACTTTTTTATTGTTTTTAATGCCTAGTTCTATTGCTACCTTAATATATGTTAGTGTAAACTTGTTATCTAGTATCTATATGCATTTATAGGTGGAAAAAAGGGTGTTCCACTCTATGGCAGTAGCCTGGAACCTAACTTACCATATAAGTGGGGCTCTATTGTAATTAGCTTGACAGTATTGTGCACTAAAGCATGTATGATCTGATATATCTGTTGCCCCTTTAAAACCATGCACATCCAGAAGTTTATCCATCAACCATTTTTTTTTTTAACACATTGGCCATCTTCTACCAAGGCAGGGTGACTTGAAAAAGAAGGAACACTTTTACCGTCACTTACTCCATCGCTGTCTTGCCAGAGGCATACAAATATTCCAAAATGTTTTGCTTACACATACACAGTAGGCTTCTTCAGTCACATACAGAGGAGACAACAGTAGCAGAGAGGTAAAAATGATGTGTTCAGTCCATCAGTCTTGAAGGAGGAATATTAAGGAGGTCAATCCCTCAGCCTGGAGATATGTTTAGCTTCATTGCCTTGAACTTGAACAATGTGAAATTGGAGCATGAAGATAGAGCCTTTATACTACTTAGGTGAGGCATGCAGAAAGGAGAAGATATTACAAGAGGCAGAGCTCACTAGTAGAGGTGATCACTCCATCAAGGCTGATGGACTGATCAAATCTTTACATTTCCACTGCTTCTTCTTTCTCCATATTAGTCACCTCTGTATTCAACTGATAAAGCCTACTGTGTAGGTAAAACATCTCAGAATTTAGATACCTAATTGTTGTACAGTAGTTTCCCGTATCTGCAGGGGATGCGTTCCAAGACCTACCATGGAGAGTAGCAAACCCTATATATAAGTTGTTTTTCATTTATTTACATACCTATGATGAAGTCTAATTGATGAATTACATACAACAAGTGGATAATTAAAACTTTTTCACTGATGGGAAGCACTTCACGGCTTCTCTTAGGCATTGAGGTACTGTCACTACCACTACTTTTGTGTC